>NW_025110579.1:0-124183 GCF_011392965.1 Frieseomelitta varia
CCGATGACACGAGCTCTCGCCGAGAGACACCGAAAATCTAAGAGACTGAAAGAAAAAAAAAAAAAAAAAAAAACGAGTACCAAGTAAATATTAAATGCCAAATGTGCGATAAATACAGACCAAATAGTGAACCAGCAAATACCAAATGCGTTAAACACCAAATTAAACGCCATATTTTGAAATATGCATGCGCAGACATTTCGAGCGCGTGCACAATCAATCCATCTGTATATTTTTATTTTATTCCGCACGCGGCAACCTTCGAACCTTCCAACGTCGCGGCAAATTTCGAAAACAATCTCCGCCCAATCGCAAACGAGGCGATAAATCGCGCCATCGATTCGATTTCAATATCAAACAGAGAGAATCTGTCTCGCTGCTTGCTCTGTTGTTTTTTGCCTCCGGCTTGGACACAGCTTCCGGTAAATATCACAGGTCAACGTGATGACGTGTCTTGCAAATATTACGAATACATTGATACGAAGAACTTTGCAGAAAACAGTCATCCACAGTCTTGTTGGATAATCATTCGTATTCAGAAAAATCTATCAAAATGGTTATCTATATTTCCAATTTTTAGAAATATATTCAAACGAAGCTAAACAGCATGTCGATGGAAAAAGATAAGTTTACGCGAACATCTGGCAGTCTGGCTACGGGCAGTTGAATTTTAAAGAAATACGTATATTTCGATGAAGCTGTACAACATACGAATGCAACGATATTCACTGGTGGTCGCGTTTCGTCGTTTCGTCTCTCGACGATTCCTCCCGTTTTGCTGTTTTATTCTTTCCTTTTCTTTTTCACCCTCGTTTCGCTTCTGCCGCTCGGCTGCTCCAGTGACCGCTCCTCCAGCCGTTTTTCTCCCTCGTCGCTGGAGAAAAACCGTGACGCTTGATTTATGCGGCACTTCTCGAATTACCAAGTTGAAATTCTCTCCTTGGCCTTGTTTGCCAGCGGGCGAGACGACAGCGAACTCGATTTTTTTTTAAACGGCAGGCCACTTGACAAATCTGCTGAGAAACGCCTTTCGGCTTTCGACCTTACCGATCCGGCGGCGGAATGTCTTCGCAGTTTCGCCGATTTTGTTAAGTCGTAACGCCTCGCATTAGTCATCGTCTCGAGAAACTTTCCACATCTCGAGGGAATTTTCATACACACGCGATATTACTCGAACACGTTTGTACAACACATTCCGTTTCGACAATTGTTCCGATTCGAGTTGAGAATAAATTGAAAAATACACGCACAAGTACGGATGCATATACACTCGTCTGACATTCAACTGATTGCATGTCACGTTAATGAACCTGAACAGCTTATATTCAATGCATATGATAATTCATACGGCATACCATATCCAATTATTCACCTAATGATCTTTTCCTCTTGCAACGTGATTGATTCTGGTTAAAGTGGTTTGTCCGATGTAATTCGAAAAGCGCGAGTCAAAATATTTATTATTCAATGGACAAAAAAAAGAAAAAAAAAGGAAACGATATTTACTATCTGTCATCAGAGATGCATCACCGAGAGAGAAGAACATGAAAGTTTCTCGAACGTAGATACACCCGACGATCACCTGTAAAGCGTTTCGAACATCGAGCAGGGAAGATCGATTTCCAAAGCGTCGAGCCACCTCTCAATGAGACCCGGCGAGGAGAACGAGAGCGGGAGCGTGAGAGAAGCCTGGCCACGATATTGCAGCTGCACCAGCGGCAGCAACCGGTTTGATAATGACGTGTTGAACGAGTAAACGAGATAGGCTGGGGAATGCCGGCCTCGTCGAGAGCGAGAGAACGACGCGGAGTTGGAACGATACCGCGAAGAAAAGGGGGGAAAAAAGCAAAAGGAGAAAGAAGGAGAAAGAGAGAGAGAGAGAGAGAGAGAGAGAAGTTGGCGCATGGCAAAAAAACAGACAGAGAGAGAGAGAGAGAGAGAGAGAGAGACTCGCATATTGAGCGTCACGACCCGTTAAACCCGAGCTATCCTTATACTTGTTTCCCGTTCCTGCGGACGAAGGAACCCGAGGATCGCTTGATCTTCTGTGTCTGTCTCTTTCTTCCCAGTTTATCATATACATTATATACATAGTGCGTACGTTATGTACGTTGTGCAAGTGCATTTCACATTGGACAAATTGTATCGTACTTCTGCAACAAATTCTACTAGTTTGTACTTAGTAATCTTTTTATTTAATTCAAAAGACTTTAAGGTTGTATATTTAAAATTCTATGAAACACTTGTTTCTTTGTTAATTCGTACCACAAGTTCGTACGATCGCTTTGTGAAATGAAGAATTAACGGAGCTGTGAACTTGAAAATTTTCTCGCAGAAATTTATTGGTAGAATTTCTATACTGATAATATTCTACTGTACTATAGTTTTATACTGATTCTACACTAATAATTTCTATGCTAATAATATTCTACTGTGCTATATTTTTATACTGATAATATTCTATACTAATAATTTCTATGCTAATAATATTCTACTGTACTATATTTTGTACTAATAATATTCTATACTAACAATTGCTAATAATATTCTACTGTACTATATTTCTATATTAATAATATTCTGTACTAATAATTTCTATACTAATAATATTCTACTATGCTATATTTTTATATTAATAATATTCTACTGTATTATATTTTTTTACTAATATTCTACTATACTATATCTTTAATTCTAATAATATTGTATACTAATAATTTCTATGCTAATAATATTCTATACTAATAATTTCAGTGCTAATAATATTTTACTGTACTATATTTTTATACTAATAATATTCTATACTAACAATTGCTAATAATATTCTACTGTACTATATTTCTATATTAATAATATTCTGTACTAATAATTTCTATACTAATAATATTCTACTATGCTATATCTTTATATTAATAATATTCTACTATATTATATTTTTATACTAATATTCTACTATACTATATTTTTAATTGTAATAATTCCTATGTATACTAATAATTTCTATGCTAATAATATTCTATACTAATAATTTCAATGCTAATAATATTCTACTGTACTATATTTTTATACCAATAATATTCTATACTATTAATTTCTATATTAATAATATTCTATACTAATAATTTTCTACTGTATTAATTTATGAACTATAATTATGTTCAAACATGTAGGTGAATATAATCATATTCACCTACATGTTTGAACATAATCACTGTCCTTGATTTAAACGGAAATATTGGCAAAATACGAATGTAACGACGCGTGAGGATACTCTGTGCATGTGTACGTGGTCTTTTTTCCTTCGCGATCAGCCACACGCTCGCTCGCTCTGTCGCACTCGTTCGCAAACGTGAAATTCTATCCTATCGCCTCCGGATCTTCCAACCGGTGGTGAATACGAATGTTTCTGACGTTTTGTTTTGTCCACCCCGACATTCGCGTAAACACGATCGTGTCCTTTTATGAATTACTGCTTGCGTTACAGCGTGCAAAACTGTTTACGGTTCGTTGGAAGGTAATGGCTATTCAATGAAATCTAAGCTTTTTCACCAGTTCATTGATCGCATTGAGTTTCATCAATGTCCGCAGACAAGTTCATTCATTGTCGTTTCGTAGCATGCTGCGGCATTTTAAACGCTCCAATCTTTTTTAATCTTTAAACGTGCTCGTCGACGACGCACAGTATTTCTGTCGTGACTTTTAAACGTGGCTCCGACTGGACTAGTTCTTGACAAAACGTTCTGTAATTTTCTTATAACACTCCTCTGTGTCGCAAGACTTTGCATGTCTGTTCGACACAAATTATTCAGACACCCACTTTGCCCAGTCCAATTTTTGGTTGACGTTGATATTATAAACGTAATCTAAAAGGCTGAAAATATAACCTAATTATTAATTATTTAATGTAATCTAATTATACATAATTTTAAGTTAATTTGTAATAAAAGTATATTTTAGTGATAATTAAAAATTAATAACATTATTTATAGTTCAAAGTAACGAGAATGAATTTTTTTGAAAATAAATGAGTAGAATTTATTTTGTACCTTTTGTATCATTTGTTCTAATAGTTTCAATTTAAAATTATATATACATAAATAAATTTATATTTTATAATAAAATATAATTGCAGTTAATAATTGTTAATTACTGCTATTAAGAATTGTTACTAAAACTTCCAGTCCAATTTTTGGTCGACGTTGGTGTGTCATAACCTAAATGGTTGAACACGTAACCTAATTAATTATTTATTCAACTTAAGTTATTTTCACTACATTACAAATCAATCATATTTAATCCACTTGACCATGAAATTCGCCATTCGTATGCCGAACCTGACCCAACAATTAATAATTATCAATCACTGCTATTAAAAATTGTTATTATCAAAAATTGTTGTTAAAACTCGATTCACTTTTCACGAGCAGCATATTTCACCTACGCGATCATAAAACTCGTTGTTAATTGTTGCTCGAGCCCATAAATACGCAAATACGACTCGACCAACGTTGAAAATTAACTATTAATCATTGCTGTTAAAAATTCGCCATCGAAACCTAATCCCCTTTGACCTACACGACCATAAAATTCACCGATTGCTCGAACGCCGCGCGAATTGGCGAACGTGAAACGCGCGGCAAGTTTGAAATCGACTCGAAATCGGCGTTGAAAAATAACAGCGAGGAGAGAGAGAGAGAGAGAGAGGGAGGGAGCGGAGACGCGACAGGTGTTCAAACATCTGGAGGCCGCCACACCTCCGAAACTCTTACTTATTCAAGCATCCGTGGCATTCGGGGCCGGCGGTGGCCGTGTTGCGAACGTTGCGCGAACGTTTTCGTCTGAAAACGAAATCCTTGACCGCGTTCGAAAGTCTGTAGCACCGCGTTTCGCACGATTCTCGACACAGGCTGTCGATCCGGCTCGATCACCCTCCGGGGAATAATTACCGGTGAAATCGCGTCGAAATCGTTCGTTCGTTGTCAGGTTCGCCGCGGTTCGTTTCAGGGGGCTCTGTTGTAAAGCGTCGGTACGGCGCGTCGTTTGGAAAATTGCCCCGGGCAACTTTCGCTCGAGTTAATTAGAACTTTGAGAGAGAGAGAGAGAGAGAGAGAGAGAGCACATACACGACTTTGGTAACAATTTCATTAAAAGTTTGGAAAGTTTCCGACTATCGACCGTCCGTTTTCACCGGGGTCGTTCCGCGAAAAACCCCTTAAAGCCCCGGCTAGACTTTTATTAGTTCGCCTTCTTTCTTTCTTTTTTTATCTACTCGAAAGGGGGCGGAGGGGAATTAGGCGTGAATTACTTTACTTTGTTTATTCATCTGCTTGACACTCGTGAGTGTGATCTTGCTCTTGCGTAAAAATTATTGATCATTCATTTTATGGATATATTTAGTCGAATTGAAATCTTCCAGTGTAAATGTTGTAATTTGTGAAAATAATATTCAACATCAATTCACTCTATAAGAGTGAGATTATTCCACTGACAGTAAGTGAAAGTCAGAGCAAAATGTTAGAAACATAATTTAATATTTAGTTAGGTGTTTTGTTGGGTGTCGTGGGTGATTTATAATAGCACAGAGTTTTAAAACCTTACAATTTTTTCATCACAATTATACTTGCATATACGATATATTATACCAGTTGTTACATATTTATGTCGTATTTTATTTATACCACAATTCAAGCACTCGTCCGAATTATTATAATTCGATATCTATGATATTTAGATTACATATTTATATCGTATTTATCTATGATATTTAGATTACATATTTATGGTATGGTATCTGTGATATTTAGATTACATATTTATGTTCTGGTATGGTATCTATGATATTTAGATTACATATTTATATTGTATTTTATTTATTCACCACAATTCAAGCACTCGTCCGAATTATTATAATTAGGTATCTATGACACAGTAATGTTAATCAGCAATTAAATTATTCAAAAGCTTTAAAAACATGAAAATTACTAAATTTGAAACAATCCCGGTGAATACCAATTTGCGAAAAATTCCACAATGAAAACTGATGAACGCTGGTCGTTGAGTTACGATCGAATTACACAAGCAATTTTCGACGCGAGACACGAGAAGTTTTCCTTTCTCGTGTCTGATTACGAACACCTACGATGCTAATGGCGTGACTCACCCCGAGAACCTTGAAACAAATTATCCCTTGCGTAACATCTAACGCGAATCGCCGCGCGACAACAACTCGCCGTGTATCAATTCGCGTAATTGCTTCGCTTTAGACATCGTGTCGATGTCAATTACTCGAAAAACAGCGAGCTGGAAAATTCATCGAACAACCCGTTGCAGACGAGGCAAATCCAATTTTCCTATTTCGCGCGCGGGGGGAGGGTGGAAGGGAGGGTCGAGGGGGAACAACAAATTTTCTATTTCGAACGAGTTGAACGTACTCTTCTTTTTACTTGAAAATGTACATAGTCACATTTTCGCTCGCTCGAGCTGTACGAAAAGAAAAGAAATTAACTTTATCTTTGACTTTGGGAAAAATTCTTTTAGCTTGTTTTTACAACGACGTGGTGTATTTTTTCTATTCTTCTCTTAAATATTTTTGTTAGAATGGAAGAATATTTTATTAAAATTAAAGAATATTCTGTCGAAATAAAAAAATATTTTATTTAAATTGAAGGATATTTTGAAAACGCAATGTAAAACAGCAGAACTCGAACAAATAAAGTTCAGCATCGTGTGTGTTTCGACGTTCGAGTAATCTAACTGGCAAAACGTTAGTTAGTTACACGTTAGTTAGAAAACTAACGTTTTGCCAGTAATGATAGTGAAATAATGAAAGTGTGTGTAACGTTAGATCCAAAGAAACACTAGGAATCACGTTCTCGTATCGTTAAAATTCGCAGTCACCAAAAATGTGCGTACTCTGTATTTCGATATTCAAACGTTCGTAGTAAAATGATGATGCGTAACAACGAAATAACAGTAATGAATAAATAATAATAAAATAATAAATAATAATAAATGATAATAAAATAATAGATACACGTAGGCTTCTTTGAAATTAAAACGCGTCTGCGACAAGGGACCGAGAATTTTAATGAAATCCCTCGGATATCGTAGAAAAGATGGAAAGTAAAAACCGTGGTTTTCGAATGCAAGAAGGATCAAAAAGACGATTCGCGGAGGCCTTGAAGAACACCGGTTCGCTGGCAAATGGTTTCCTGTCTGGTTTTCAAAAGAAGCACCTGGCTCGGACTTCTTTCAAAGAACGAGAAGTTTTTTTTTTTTTTCAACCGACCACTTTCACTCGTAATTATGTTTAAATACTTGAACAAGGAGGCAACCATATTTCGCGAGTCTCCGATCAATTCATTTTAATGAGTTTTAAGTCTTAATAAAACAAATGTTGAATTGTTTAGTTTCGAAGCTTTTGATTTAAGCGAAAGAAAATAAAATCAATTAAATCTATAATTTTTAATCGTAAATGATGGCTAGATCAATGGCCAACGGTGTATTAATTATATTAATACTCATATTATATTAATAGTTACAGAACATCCGTCTCTTATTTCATTAATTTCTAGTTTGACAAAAGTGTTTTTATATCACTGGAACATTCCGTAGAAAACTTGTTACAGTAGATACCTAATTTGGTAACAATTTAGTATCCACAACGCATCACTTATAATAATCTAGTTTAATAATTAGACTGCGAAATTTATTTAGAAGACAGAAATTAAAAACACAATTTATAAAAAATAGTAATAAATAATTATTGGATAGTAAGTAGAGGGCACTATACTTTGAATATTTCATGTATTTTTTTCATAGTACACGCAACTCTTTACACTATAAAATTTCCTATAAATACACAAAAGTTCTCGTTCTGTCATCTAGCACAATTCTCTAAATTCTATAAATTCTAAAGGAGAAGAAAACAAATCCCTTCGTCTCTGGGCAAAAATACGAATCATTCGCAAAAGTAACACCAGTCGCAAACAATCACTGCGAAGCAGTCAATATACTGCTTCGATTGATACTTTGGCCAGCCAGAGGTACAGTTCACTTTGACCGCTGGTCCACAGGTAACAGCTGTGCTCGCAAGCACCTATAGCAATTAAGGGGCCGGGCCGATCGGTGACCGAGGTCAGATCCAGATATCTAATTACCGATGCTTTTGTGCCGTAATATTTGACTGACCATTGTGACCGCATGTTTGTCAGTCCCATTCGACCTGACCCGGACTTTGTTTGCCCGATCGCCGCAATCGAGTAACGCCAGGATTTTGTTTCAGGTAAATATACCAGCGTTTTGTTGCCCGTCCCTAAGGGTTGCCACTGTGACCTCCTCGTTTGGTAAGTTGTACACACAAATCTCAGTCTTCCTGCGATCAATGATCGGATCGCGGATTTTTTTACGCGTTTGCCGAAGATTTGAACACGAAGAAGAGAAGAACAGAATAAAAAGAAAAAAAACGCGCGCGAGTATAATTCGTGAAATTCGTTCGAGGCGAAGTATTTGTGAAAACGGTGTTCAATTCAATTTAATTTTAAGAGTCTTCTCTTTTTTTTGAACGTCAATCACCAGATTTGGAATTTTTAATTTCCGGTAACTGGCAGTGCACGTTCCTTTTGCCAATCAAAGCGTCACAAAAGTTGTTTGTTAGTTTCGATTTTTAATTACGAGAATCGCGTTGTTACGTAATCATACATAGTACAGTTACTACCATGTAATTAAAATTTGATAAGAAAAGTACACCATTTAACGAACGAGATAGTGCACTTTCTGTGATTGCTGACTTAGCTCGCGTGACTCGAAAGAAATTTTCGAAATTTTCGGACGCCTTTTCGCTTACCTAGATGCATGTAAAAGTAACGTCAAACACACAGATATTTATTAATTATTAATTGATGTGACAATATTAATTTATCGCTCGTGTAACAAGCAAAAGGCCAACTAGATTCTCAATAATCGATCAAAGTGAAAATTTTCGAAAAGCGAACTTTTTCGTGGCTTTTCGTGATTCTCGTTCTTCGAACTTCCCGCTATTTCGTCGATTAAATCTCGCTGACCGCTTTCGCCCCGACCGAGAGAAGTTTTATCGCGGCCGCGTCGTAACTCTCAATCTTATCGTCGCGACGATTCATAAAACCCGGCGATCACGCCGCGTCGCTCTTGTCCCCGATTTCTTCTCGGCGAAGAACGAACGTTACGAGGCGAAGAATACGCACGATACGTGTACACGCAGCCAGCCAAAGTCCAAAGTCGAAACGAAACGTTTCGCGTATCGCCGATAGACACAATAAAGCGACGTTTATTTATAAATGGTCGGCCGCTTTATCGAAACGAGGCTCATCGTGTGCGTTTCATCGTTCGATTAAAAACTCTCTTCCCCCGTTTGGAGAAAGGGGAGTTTCTGCCAGTCTACTTCGAAATAGATATCAATAGATTCACGCTCGTGTTCTTCGTCACACTAGGAATCTCGAATTCTAGAGATCTAAAATGTTCGCGTTGCAGATTTCTGATTCCAGTAACTGGCCTCGAGTCGCAAATTTTCGCCATCGAGTTTTTTTTTCAGCGTCAACTACGAAACGAACTTCTCCAGCCAATTATCTTCGATCGTTCGTCTCCGGTTGTTCTCCATTCTTAAGAAAAAAGAAAGAGAGAGAGAGAGAGAGAGAGAAATTGTGGACGCAGATTTCGAAAGATCGGCGTCGAAGACAGGTCTGGAAACTGGTTCCGACGTTGACGAAGAGCGCCGAGCAAAACTGGTCCGTCCCTCTATCCGTGCAACTCCAGCGGGAGTCTTTTATGCCCTTAAGTACCTGCAAGGAGAGGAGGTCAGTGCACAGAGGAGAACCTGTTCTCTCCGTAACAGGTATCCAACGGACGTCTCTTTCTTCCTCTGGGACGATCGATCTTTCCGCTCTCGGTAGCTAGTTTGATTCGAAGTGGATACGGAAGGTGTTGCCGAGACGCTGGAAACACGCTGGAATTTATCTACTCTTTGAGATTTTTAATCTCTAGACACACTTTTCTCACGGCATCGTGAACGAAGAATGAAAATTCTTCTCGCTCTAACCTGTAGAGATAATAAGAATTAAATTGCAAATTTTTGTGCACTTATGGGAAGTTTCTGGAAATTGCAGAACATAATGTGTGACATGCGAAAATATGTAAAACCATCCAAGTAGAATTTTTATATATATATAATATATATTTTATATATATATATAATAATTCAGTGTCTGTAAAATTTTCGTTCAGTGTGAACAGTGCCACTGGATGATCGTTTGGCATACGTTGGACCTGATTGATTACTAGACTGCGACAATTCACGCACGCTAATTAAAAAAGTAGACCTCAGATAGAAAATTCTCCTATATGTTAAATGTTCTAAACAACGCTGTACTTTGAATATTTTACAATTTTATGTACTGAATAGTTTTCTATCTTTGAAAGTAAATTGCCATTGTTATAATATAAATGCGTAAAAATCCTTGGTCAAGTCATTGACGGGTAAATATTGTTTTTGAAAGGAACGTGAAATTTGTTGCAACAATTTCCCTCGTGAAATTCATAATGGAAAATTTACATAAACACTCGTGGCCCTGACGAACAATTACCTGGTCCTTGATGAATTAATTAAACTATTAGAGATTTTTTTAGAAACACTCGCCTCTTGCACCGGAATGCAACGTTGAGAATTTTTCGCTCCAAAATTGCAATAATTTCTCAGTTTTAAGTATATATCTGAATATAACCAAGCAAATTAATTAATAATATTTATTACTTCTTAGTAACTTCTATCTAGTGATTCTATTCCAGCCCCGAGTTTAACAAGAAAGCGACGAATTGTTGTATACGGTTTGGTCACTCGTTACGGTCCGCAGTCAGTGCAACGGGGTTAATTTTACAATCTCCATACGAGATGCGAAAATTTGTCCGAAGGCTGCAAGAAGATACAAACGTTAAATTGAATCTCTTTTTTTCTTTAAACAAACGCCATCGCTCACACAGCTGTAGAATAGACAAGTAAATCCTCGCTCATAATCGCAGTAAGTAAATAAATTTGACCGCGAAGCTTGCTGATGGATGAGCTTAGGGCGCGTTAAACTGGCAGAAGAAAGAAAAGAGCGCCACAAAGAGCAGAAAATTGCCGGCAGATGTCACGTGAACCTTAAAGAAAGGCCCACGGAAACGAGGAGAGCCGGCCGAAGCAATTTCGATAATTGTATTCAACTACCGTGTTGCGTGGCCCCCTCTCCCGAGTTCCTTTTCTTCGCGGTGTTGTTCCGTTACAAAAGGAAGCGGTACCCGTGCCACGAGCGTGTTCAGCCACGACGAAAAGAAGAAGAAGCGTCGAACAATGCAGCCGGAAACAGGTTTTTCGGGCTTCTCAAATGCTTGGCACCTTGCCCATCGAGCACGTCGTAATACGACTGCGACTGGTGTTCTCTCTCTCTCTCTCTCTCTCTCTCTCTCTCTCTCTCTTTCTTTCTCTCATTTTCGTTCCTTTCAACAGCCCATGGGGGCTCTCTACGCGTGTGCTTCGCCTGCTTAATCCTCTCGTTGCGGCGGTAAAGCCCTCTCTCGCGCGAACAGCTTGATTTTTTTATCGTTTGACCCCGACGATGCTCGATGAGTTGACGACCTTGATGATGTCGCGGAGAACGGTCGGTCTCTCTCTTGAGAGACTGCAGCCTCCGCGCCCACGTTTCACGAGATCACCGAGTAAATTAATTCGGCGATTATTTTCTCAATTATTTCAACATGCTAATGGGTCTGAAAATCACCGATTTCGACGAAAATTTGACTCTCGGACGAACATTTGACGCGCGTTTCTTGTTTTAAATCGGCAATCGTCGATGTTGAAGGGACGAAACCACCCTCAAACATCTCGACAATTATTGGAATCTTTTGTGTAAATTGATGAATTGTTCTTTTAACGACGAATTTTAATAGCGTGTGGATCTTTATTTGAATATTTGCACATTAGGTAGTTTTCGCCCTACGTGCAAAATGTTTCGACATTTTGTTCGATTGTCGCGACCGTGGATATCGAAACGAATTTAAAAATAGCGAGATTTTTGCGAAAAGGTCGTGAAATATTCGATTTGGATACTTGGAAATTTCATTAACGCCGTTTAGAAAAATTGCGAGACTTTTGACTCGAGTAAGGTTTGTGAGAGAATACCTAAAAGAAATATTTTATTTGGAATACATGTATATACATTTTGAAATTTCATCAGTGCTGTAATAATTAGCACATACGATTATTTATCATCAAGGTCAAAATAAATACCTGAAAATACGTATGTAGGAATTACAATATAATCTCGAATCAAGAAACATAATCGATTGTCCATTTTCGCTGATTTCTTTTTAATAAACCTTATTTTACATTCCTACACACGCCTTCCGATTGATTCCAAACTTGTTCAACATAATCACAACAGTCATAGTTCATATAACATCAACGAAACTTGAAATTGTCTCAGACGACGCATTTGTGCTAACATCGACGAGTTGTTCGAATACTTGTTCAAACACACCGAACACGCGAAACCTTGCAAGAAGATTCGAACCAAATCACGACTGAAGCAAACAAACGAATCTGGAAAGAATCGCTTCACGGAAAGAAAGAACTCTCGACTGATTATCCGTGGATTTTCCGTGCTTCTTTTTCCTTTGGCTCAACTTAAGACACACACACACACACATCGACACTGAATAGAAGAGGAAAGCAGCCGCCGGTTTGACTTGCAAATCGGTTCGCGTTTTTCTCTCTCTCTCCACTCGTTTGCCTGTTCTCTCCTCTTTCGCCCACGTTCTTCTACGCGGAATGCAATTACCCTAATTGCCGGCACTCGAACGACGCCAGCGCGTTGCGTTAAGGGTGGTCGTTATCGGCCACCACGAATTACATCGTTAAGCAACGGGCGCGAACACGCGAACGCTTGCGAGATCAGAAACTTCTCTCCTCCCCTCCCCCCCTCTCTCTCTTTCTCTCTGTCTCTCGACGCCATTATGAAATCTCGCGTGGAAAACCAGAGACCTCGTTGCCTTGATACCCTCCAGCAGCACGGAGGAGGCCGTGTGGTTCGTCCGTAATTTTAATTTATGGATCTCGCGTCGCTGGCTGACAGGTTCGTACGTGTGCGTGTTCACACAGGTGAAAGATGGATATGTCACGCGTTATGGTATGATAATTGTGTACAGAGTGTTCTCGAGAAGCGACATCGTACAATGTTCAACATGTTAATATGCGAGATTAGAATTTCAAACGTTAATACGTTTTATTGCGAGGAGCACAACCGCAACTATTACGATTGATAGCGAGCGAGTACGAGATAGAAACCATTTCGTGCAATTCAAGCCAATGTGGAGAATTTTAACAAGAACTTGATTTTCACATCCTTTGGGAAACAGCGTGCTTCGGTCAATTGTTTTTTTCTATACGTGCATCAGTCTCGTAATTTTGTAATTATTTCTTGGCAAAAGTGTCTTGGAAACACGTAAAATTTCGCAACGTATTGTAATTATTATAAGAGGTTATTTCCTCTGAAAATACAATTTTTCTTATATCTCTAAATATAATTTCTTCTTATTATTTACGTTATAATCTTACGTAGGTATTTTCAAGATATTCTTATGTTATTAACATTTGATTAATTAATTTTTTAACGACCACTGCTCCAATATTACAGAATTCAAGATATTGTTATATTATTAGCATTTGATTAATTAATTTTTTAACGACCACTGCTCCAATATTACAGAATTCAAGATATTCTTATATTATTAGCATTTGATTAATTAATTTTTTAACGACCACTGCTCCAATATTGCAGGCAATATTAAAACTAAATTTTCCACGATACTTGTCTCTTTATTACAAAACGTTCACGTACACGTCTAACATGAATTTAACACTTTCCACCTTCGTCATTTAATTCACAACTGTAAAAGGTGATTCAAATTGACGTAAGATTGTCATATTAACACGTTAGTTGATTCTACATTCGCAAATTTCGCGCTCACCGTGTAATGTTAACAACAACGTGAAATCAAATATGACTGATGCTTATTCATTCTACATTTGCAAATTTTCCCGCAGCAACTGCAAGTATCGTAAATATTGCCAGCACGCACGGTGAAACAGAACGAATTTCCGTTGCAACCGAACCGGTAAGACTATCGGTTATATAAAGAGGAAATGGAAGAAGGAACTTGCTCCGAATTCTTCGAGTCCGCAAGTACATAAAGAGTAAGTCCGGCCGCGCCGGTTCTACCAGCTTTGCGCGATTTCTCGCCTCTCTTCCTCTCTCTCTCTCTCTCTCTCTCTTTCTCTCTCGTTGCCTCGATTCAAGTCGTTGGAGTGGCGTGGTCGACGTCTCGTCAAAGGACGAAAAAGGCGAAGGTCGAGAAACGCGGCGAGAGAAAGAACCGGTTTTTAAATGGGCACCGTAATTGTTTCCCCTGGCGGGCTCGAGCCCGGCTGGATTTCTGGTCTGGAAATGTGTGTAACCTGGCCTGCTCACTATGCAGAAGGAGGGCTGTTCCTTTCGGTGCCGTTGTTCCTCCGCGTCTTCTTCTGGAGTGCGATTCGGCCCCCGAGGCGAACGCTCGTTCGATCGATGATGGGCCAATCCCTGTCGAAACCCTTTCCCCCCTCATCCGAGCCAAGATCCCTGTCTTTTATCTTTCGAGATAAGTCGCCATGCTACCGTGTAATTTTCCTACTTGGAATTGGTCTGCGATTGGAATGCGAGTCGGAATTTTTGTCGGAGTTTCTTCTACCTGCGGGCAATCTTCGAGAGACTCGTGAAATATATTTTGATCGATGATTTTTTTCTTTCTTTTCTTCTGGTGCAAGATATGTAATGAAAGAACAATGTATCGTACTGACGAGAATTTGTAATTTGAGGGCTCGCTAAAAGTTTCGTACCATGCAACAAGTGAAGAATTTATTCACCTCTCAGTATTCAAGTATCGATGCGTGTGAATGTATTACGTTCGTTTGAATCTCTATCTCTGTAATTATTGTTTCGAGTCACAGATCGTTTGTGCATTTTTTACTTTAGTAAAGAGTACACACACTCAAAACATTGAGAACACCGGTGTCAAATGATTTGTATGTCAATGTATGATAGAGACACTTGGTCCTTTATTTTATTACATCTGTCAAACGTGGAGCACAATAAAATCTGTTTATATGTTTTTGATTACAAATATCTTTATCAAAGCGTTCTTAATCAATTGCGTTGTATAAACGTTGAAATTTGTAAACGTGTAACCACTTGAAATTCTTTATTCTCGTCTATTTTATTCTTCACATCAGACTACCACAATTCTTACAAATGATCTATTTGTTCTAATTAATGTAACAAATTCCAAATCATCTCAATTAATTGACAATTATATCAATTACGTAATTGAGAATACACAGATGCAAGTAGAATCTCGCAAAGTGCATAGAACAGATAACTTATTATTTGATGACGTGGATAGATGTTGTATCATCGTTGAGCAACGAAGCGTGCGAATGAATTTACATTACTCGCTCCGATGTTTCAGAGAGGGACCGTTTCTCGCTATTATTTTCTCTGATATCGACCAAGATCGATGGGAGAAGCAGGGAAAACAGTTCGGCGAAAAACGACGTTTTCTCAAACGTCGTTTGAGAAAATACTCGACGATAAAAGCGAGGTCCGCCGCGCGTCATTTCCCCGGTTCCTCCCGTTTATTATGCCACCTTTCGCGCGAATAAACTCGTCTGCAACGAGGAAAAAGGAAAACAGACGTATTATACCTCCACGTGTCCGAGGAAAGAAAACGTTTGTTGTTCCTCCGCGAATAGCATGCCGGCACACGTACCAGATGCGTTTCCGAAACAGTGAAAATTTTGAACATCACAGAAGCGCCAGGAATGTTCTCAAGTGCGATCGACGATCGATTTGAGAATGATCTTGGTATCTCGGTTTGATTAACTGTCATAGAAGTTCTTTCGTAGATTTTCATGGGAATTCTTAAATATCGATTTAAATTGTTATAATGAGTAGAGTATATTTTATATAATTGCATACGTGTTATTGGACATAGTCGAGAAGGTATGAAAGATACTAAATTTTGATTTTGTTGTTGAGTATAAAAGAATATGAAATACGGTATTAAATTATATTATTGAATAACATGAAATTACGTCTTACTTTACAATTCACTGAACTGTCACGAAACTGTCGCAAACGTGAAATTCGGAGAATTCACTGAATTCGCTAAAAGAGAGATGATCGAGCACGTGAGTTTCATAGTATGAAATAAAGAAACCTCTAAAGCCATATAAAAGACGTACGAAATAAAAAAAAAAAATTCTAAAACTGTAAAAGACGTCCACAACCACATAAACAGCAAAGTTGTTCTCAAGCTTCTCAATTCACCGATACAACGAACTGTGAAAGATAGTGTCGCGCGTGAGCCCCGATCATGCACTGTAAAAAAACGAGCAAAGCAAAATAATAAAATCAGAAGAAGAGGCGACGTTCTCTCAGCCTACAATCCGGCGACCTTTCAGCCTCACGTCGCCGTCATCAGCTGAATAATTGTCGCGAAAGAAACGATTGTCGGTGAGCTGTCGTCGCATTGGCCATTGTTTCAGCAAAGAAGAATCCAAGAGGGAAAGCTGTTCCGGTGACACGTTCTGGCGGTCGTGTCTGGTACACATGTGCCTCGGGAAACACAATCCTGTAGCAGCTCGACCCAGCTCGAATGTCCTTCCTCGTAGAAAGGGGCCGAGGGCAATAATCTTGAATATCGCCCCGCTAAGTCACCGGAATCGTGCGGTGCATTAAAATGCAGTAGAAACGTCAGACGTGCTTTTGTCGGGCACACATGTTCTTAACGTCCTCTCGTCAACTAATCTATCCCTCTTCGTTTGTTCATTAATCTCGTGTGGCTCTCGTGTAACAAATAAACGGAGGATCGATGGAGACATCTTAATCAGTCGATACGTTTAAAAATATCGCGAGTGGAGGGAGTGGAAGAATTATTAATAACGATGACACTGTAAAAATAACTTTATTGGACTCTTCGACTCGTGGACGCATTAGTGGTACGTAACCTCTTTTCGCATTCTTTTTTAGGTCTCCGGCGTTTCGCGTTCTCAGGTTGCCTTCAAGACAGTTTCGGTTAGGTTCATTTCATCTCGTCTGCCCTGTGATTGATAAATTTTGCAATCTCATTGTTCGCACGTGATTAGTAAGTTAGCAGCTACTAAACAGATTGGATGTTTCATAGCGTTCTTGCTTATTAATGGCTGTATATCGTGTTCCCTGTATTTTTGCAGTTCTGAATTTTGGAATGCATAGAAGATGAATTGAGTACATGATTGGTATTCAACTTGTTCAGGAATAAGATAATTTGCTTCCTCGTTTTCGCTCGCGAGAGTAAATAAACTTTGCAATATTATCTGCTGGAATACCAATTTTCATACACTCGTTGGAAATTGAAGAATGCAAAGTTAGTCATCTCAATATCTTCTACTCAGTCACATTCAGTTCCAATTGTTGATCATGGTATTTCAAATATTAATTTAATTCGTACGTACTATTTATACATATATACATTTTAATAAATCTGATAAATGAAACTATGTGTATTTCAACAGACCGAAATATGCATTTAGACAGAAGAAATCGCATATACCTGCGCACGCGCGCCAGCCAACAAAAATAAAGCAGTGAAGATATAGAATGACGTGTGGCAGCGCGATTCGTTAATTTCACCGGGTGTATACAGATAGACAGAACGGTGTTGAGCACAAATATAGAGCAGAACGACGATCCGGACTCGGTACTTGAAATAATCTACTTGGAAATCTCGTGACAGCTCCGCGAGAATCACCGGATCGATACGTCGATCCTCATCGCGCGAAATAGATAATTAATCGCCAATCGACTCAGTTTTAGTACCGTTCCTCGTCATTCTATCTGTCTGTTGCTGGCCGGGCAGCTTCATCGGTCGATCCCGCGTCCCCTTGTCCCGCGTGTCATCGCTAATTCCCCTTGGAAATAGATTTGTCATTCAATCAAGGAACTTTCCTACCAAACCGGTTGGAACTTCGAAATTGAAAAATTATTATTAGTCTCCCGTTTGAGAGAGGGATGTCATTGTCCTAGGATAGATTCGGAAGTTTCTTTCATTTCTCTCTTTTTGAGGGATATAAATTATATGAAATTAGAAAAGGATGGTGCGGAAGTGTCTTCTCGCCCATCTTCTTTTAATAAAACATCAAGCTATAAGAAAGAACTGAATTAAATTTAAGTTCAAACGTGATTCTTTTCGTTATGTTCTACAAAATTGTTTCGTTCAAGTGTCGAAAAATTACGGACTTTTAGTAGGAAGTGATTTCTCGCCCACCTTGTATATGTAAATTGTATTGTACAGTGACCGCATCGTTGTGTATGTTAAATTAAAGAGAGACTGGAAATATACGATGCAATTGTATAGCACAATTGTAATTATATACATACAATTATACATATAGTATCTCGTCATTGTATATATTAAATTAAAGATAGACTAGAATTATACAATACAATTATATATACATATATATATATGTATGTACAAACTGTAACATAAGAAGAAAAAAAATTAAGAGAGACATTATGTCTGTTGTAGCAGTCATTTGTCACATACGTTTAACTGGGTTCTAGTATTATTCAACATTTCATAGTGTTTTCACGTAACTACCAAAATTTGATCTCATGCGTAGAATCTACTAAAATCTACTTAAAAAGAGCGTAAAATCCACTAAAATCTACTTAAAAAATCTATTTTAAAAAGAGCGTAGAATCTACTAAAATCTACTTAAAGAAAAGCGTAGAATCTACTTAAAAAAATGGTTTCGTTGGAAAATAAGAATGTGCTTGAGCTAAATAATATGTCGCAAATTTCTATAAATTTATGTGATATTGAAGTGAGTCTCATTCGTTAGGATTCGTCAGGAAATTGTGTCGTTTGTTGTTCGTACTGTATATATATTACAACCATATTGCTTCGTATAAAGCCAGAGTGAAAGCCCTCGATCAGACTCACATTTCTTCCTCTTTCATTTCATCTTCGGAAGATCACATTGCATATTACAATTGTGCATTACATATTGCATCAAAATCATGTTCTATAAAATCAAAGTATCCTCGATCAGACTCGCATTTCTTCCTCACAGATATCAGTGAGTACGATACTTCCATTTCCGGCTCGCTAACGATCATCTTCAGAAAATTGTGTTTTCCTCCCCCGCGCCACGTCGCGATCGCTCTCCCATTTATTCCACATATCCACGTCCACGTACACGTACGTACATCGTTTCCTATCTGAATGGCGGATCGCTTCACGTCGCAGTGGCATAACCGACCGAGTAAATCGGCCGATCGAATCCCACCGCTCACGTAACTCTCTCTCTCTCTCTCTCACATACACACACAGAGACGTCCGGTCTTGCGCCTGCATTATATTTACGATCGATCGGGACACGCGGCTCGCTCATTTTTCTCCCTCGCCCCGTGGATAGCGGCCACGTACACACCGTACATTGTACGCTATCCAGATCGCGGGCACGGATATCTGGCTAAAGTCACGCGATCGTAATGCGGTGCCATTAACCCAGAATTCCTGGGCCACGAGGACGGTCGGAAGAACGCCGGGTTGTTCGCCCCTTCTCTCGTCTCTTTCTCCTTTCTCCCGCTCCGCGTCTTCTGTTTGGTGTGTGTCCCTCTGCTTGGTTTCTCCAGTTGCTCTCTCGCTCTCTCTCTCTCTCTCTCTCTCTCTCTCTCTCTCTCTCTTTCTCTCTGGTCCGGAGAACGTACGAGGGGGACCTATTTCACCGTGGATGGAATTTCAAGACGAAACGAGTGTTAACCTTGAGGAGGTATGCTGACTCCACTGACCGGGGCGAGGGTTTAGAGTTACCGCGTTCGAGAGAGGGAGCTAAAGCTCCCTCGGGATCTGCTCCGATCGCCGCCTCGTGTATCCCCTCGTTTGCTCGTTCCACTGGCTTAACGATTGAAGCGCAGAGTCCCCGAATATTCAGAAACGTTGAAGCGAAGGAGATAGAACGGTTTTGTAGTACGATAAATTACACGAATTTCTATTTGTATAGTTGGCGAGTAGTCGGTCGAATCTCTTAGAGATACATTGTAAAATTTCTGATTACAGAAATATAAATTGGTCATTTTTGGTAGTTCTAGTAGTTAGGTGTATTACTACGGAGACGGAAGTTCGTTGAATCGTTCAGAAGACACATTGATCAGCGTGATGAGTCGAGAGACATTGAGGTGAAAGCGTTGTAACATCGTGGTGGAAGAAATGATACTGTAAATTGTTTTAGCGACAGACAAAAAAAAAGTATCTTCCTCTGAAACTTGACGTTTTAAACCTCTGGGGCAGAGAAAGGACACTTTGAACGCTGATATCATAATCTGTGCATTTTCTCATCCGTTATCGACTTTCGTTTTCTTGCCTTCTTCTCTATTTTGACTCGATATTACCTCTCACATACACATACACACGCACACATATACACAGAGAGAGAGTCCCTGACACGACAACCCTAATCCCCTACGACCCAGCGCTCTGCGAAGATTAGATCTCGTGCCCGCGCAACCTTGAATAGCGTAATGCAATGACGGCCACAAAGGGGAGAGAATTTAAAGAAGCTGGAACTTCAGAACAGTTTCATCTCAAATCGTGCCACACGTTTTTAACTGATGAACTCTGGTCATTTGCAAATTGAGGTTAGTTTTCACTTTGAGAGAGAAAGGAACAGTTGCAGTCGAACTTTTTTATATGCAATAATTTTTGACGGGTATTATAACGAGAATTTCGCAAACTTTTAGACAAACTGTGGAATTTTACTGTCCGAAAGTGTCGCGTTTCGTGTTATTGATAACATATCGGTAACCACGCTAATAAACGAACTGTGCTTTCAGCTAAAGCTGTTTGCCAACTTGCTCTCTTCAGGAACTCGTCGGATTATTCGCCATAGATCTGAAAGTTTCGTCGGGCAGGATCGGGCTGTAAAAGCAAGCGCCCAGCGGCAATTTCAGTGTCCAATTTCGTTGCAATTGCACGACGTGTACGAACACTTTTCTCGGCGAGAGTGTACGTGAGAACATTTTCTGGTCGGCGATGAAAATAACAGAGAGGGAGCAAGGTCGATTCCGGGCCATGGTCGTTAAATCCCTCCCTCTTGCTTTCTTTCTCTTCTCTTCTCATCTCTTCTCTGCGGAGAAGCGACGGGGGAGAGCGAGCAACGTGTCTCTCTCCCCTAGGATCTGGCCGGTAGGGATGGGATCAAGTATAACATCTACTTGCGAATCCAAATCAAGTCCGGGTTTCATAGTTTCGTGGACTTTGAATGCTGCTCGAAAGTAAAACAAGTTTCAACTATGCAGCAATGTACATTGAATATATATTCGATATGAAAATTGCGAAAATAGAAAGGCAGGAACGTCGAACTGACGAAAATCTTTTGGAAAATTTAAAGATGTCAATTACTGACAAATTTAATGATGTCAAAGATTATCAGTTACTTTTTCAATATTTTCTTCTTCGTTGATTCAGTCAGATTAAATTGCATTGTCTGTTTGAAGCGATTTCAATCGAACGAAAGATAAAAAGATATGCGAGTGCAACGTTTGAAAATGATCCCTTAATGTGCGTGGCAGTGACAGTATAGCACGATACGAAAGCATAGCACATTCAGTCATCATTCGAGTTCAAAAATTTCTGACACAGTCGTTGAGATGCAGAAAATTCTACTCTCAAAACAACCTGCTCGACAACTATCCCACTTACAATTAGATTCGTGCATGCTTGAAACCATCGAGCGTACTTGCAAGAGATTCGAATCGTATTCGAATCGAATCGAGGCGTTCGAATCTATTCGCGAGATGCTCGATCCCATCTCTACCTGCCGGTGCCAGTTTCGCAGCGCACTCGCAGAATCACGATCGATCGGATCGTGGGCGGTCTCTGAATCCGGTCGGCGAGGAGAGAAACAAGCTGCGGCCAGATTCGGCGAAAACGGGTCTGTTGCCTGCGGCGGCCGTAAAAAGAACCGGCTCTACGCGCCGCTGAAACACGAGGACTCGCTTCTCGCGGAACAGCTATGCACCGAATCCGTGTACCTGCCAGGCCGCGAATAAAAGCAAAGTAAACGCATCCGTGATGTCCGGTCACGAAGTCTGGCGAGAAGGAAAGAAAGAAAGAAAGGAAAAAAAAAAAAAAAAAAAAAAAACTAGATGTTTTTTCTAACGTGATGACAAATAAGTTTATTAGGTGTTCTCCGTCACGTACATAATTCTCGNGAAAGAAAGAAAGAAAGGAAAAAAAAAAAAAAAAGAAAGAAAAGAAAAGGAAGAATTCACTCTGGTTCGTGTACCGTACCAGCCATTACAAGTCGTTAACGCCAACGACGGAGATGCTGCGTTCAGGATTCCCCCTCTTTCTTTCTTTTCTTTTCTTTTCTGTCTTTTATTTGTTTCCTCTTGCTTCGTTGCCAAAGAGAGAGAGAGAGAGAGAGAGAGACAGAGAGAGAAAGTAGGTACGAAACGATTCACGAAAACCAGGTTAATTCCCCGATTGCGTAACGCCAGCGAGTAATAACCAGCGAAACATTCTATCGCCCCGTTGCTTTTTTCGCCTTTCGTACGCCGCGCTGTTTCCATGGAACTCGTTCGAGGGGGGAGGGGGGAATTAATTGAGTTTCTGCTGAAAATTGAAATGTATCGGTATCGTTTTACTCTCGGCAATTTTTAATGAATTCTCGTTGCTGGTTGAAGGTTGAAAAATCGGAGTGGCGTGTGTCAAGGTCTCTTTGGTTTCTGTTAACGAGGTTGTCGCCGAGTGTGTGATTCCAAGTCACGTACGATACGTGGAAAAGTGCGACGAATTCCGTGTAGAAAATCGCACGACCTACAACCTGGCATTTATCTTTCGTTGTGTTAATTTCCATGTTAATGAACGATAATTTGATGCTTACAATTCTAGTAGCCCTGAAATTTCACGAGGATGGAATTTGCGTTGTGAAGTTGACTTAATGCATTACAGTGACATACATACATGCATGCATGCATGATTCATCGTTATGTTAAATATTTTACGCATCACATACTTTGATCTTTTATAAATAGCTTTTTTTTTTCAATTAAAAAATAGAAAATTTTGACCTGAGAAAGGAGAAAGAAAGAAGGAAATTTCCGTTTCCAAAATCGCGATATCGCGTTTAATGGACGATCGTTTCCCGACATCAGCGTCTTGGCCTAAAGTTCAATTCGTAAAAAGCACGATAACGAATACCTCTTATCCGACCACCCGTACCGTTGCAAGCCAGCGTATCTCATTCCAGCGTGGCTCGCAAAGCTTACGGTATCGATTCGGTGTTACAGGGTTACAGCGTTACAAGGCATCCGATACCGCATCGGATATCGCAAAACCAGCACGCAGTTCAATTAGGATAGCAATTACGGGGCGGGTTGCTAGTCCTGCAATTTCGTCACTGAATCATTCCTATTGGTTTCAGAGTATCGTTTAATAGCAGTTTGGGACGAATTCGATCGATCGGATTGGTCAAAATTGCTCGGCGCTTTTGGCAATTGTTTCGCGATTTCGTTTAATACGAGAAATTCGATATCGTCGAAATGCAAGTGATAAAAAGTTATTTCAGATATTGTAGTGAGAGTAAGGAAATAAAACCTTCCAGAATTATTGTTTCTTTTTTTTTTTTTTTTTTTAGTCGAATTTTATTTGGCATGTTACGAAGATAAAAGATGACACTTCTATTAATTATTATTTTTATGTGACGAATGACGTAAGAAAAATGACAACGATATCTTGGATCAAACATTTTATTCAAACAAGCTTATAGCATACAAAGGAAAAAACATAGGCGAATTTTGAAATGAAAGTGAAGATGAAATTAACAGATTAAGAATTATTTTATAAAATACATATTTATGGCGATTGAATCTTCGGTTAAAACGCGCTCTCTTTTTAGCTTTCGTTTATCGAGAAGTAATTATTGGATTGAACAATTCGAGATAAAAAAACATCTACGAATTCGGCAATAAAAAGGGAGTAAATTTAGATCGTTTTTAGATCCAGTGGATTTAAACAATCGTAGGAAATTAACGAAGCGCCATTGAATTGATTTTCATTGAAATCCAACCCTGTTTAAATATGTAATAAAATTCTCCCTCCAGGGCGGAAAAAATTTTCGTATCTGACGCATTAACCTCTTAAGCGACGCATCGATTTTACTTTTTCAACGGGGTATGTAACGAGAGATAGATTCGCGAATAATTATCCTCGTTCAAAATGTCGATTGATCGAATTAAAAATCGTTATTTTCGTCCAACAGTACGATTCAAATTGATTCTGTTCGCCAGATTTAATTAGCGACCGAATGGCACGTCTATTTTAACAAAGCGTTATAAGAAGCACTTGTGAACAGGATGTCCCATTTTAATCTATAAATGCAATTATCTCTGAAACTATACACGCAGCTATCTAAAGACAAATCAAGTGTACCAAATTACTGCCCTCTAAAGTCAGAAAGAAATGCATTTGAGACATTTTTTAAATCACGAATAGTTTCAGAGATATGATTGTATTTAAATGAAACATTCTGTATATATATATACGCATAAATTTTCCATAAGACACGAACGGATATTTTATTTTACATTTATTTCGGCCTTGTTACCTCCTTGTGATTTCGAAAGAAGATTAATCAAGCACGAGAGGGCTAAGGAGGGGGAGGAAGATCCTGTCTGTGATCAATCTTCAGCGAGGCATTCGCGCGACCGTAGTTGCGCACGAATTCCTGCGCAGAAGCAGACGCGGTGACTCGTGCACGCTTGGAAGCCGGTTCGCCGCTTCCAGTTCTCCGCGCGATTCTTCCCGCGTCTGTCGCCGCGTCGTCGTTGTTTCCTTTTTTTTTTTTTGTCGATCGCGGCGTCGCCTCGTCGATAGAACGCGTGAAACGTGCCCGAAAAGACGCGACCGAAACGAGGATCGTCGACCTCAGGGAATGCTCGAACCTAACCTAACCTAGAGCTACATATATTTTCGTCGCGTTGACCTATCCTTGATCTCTCGCCGGTCAAAGCCAGTGTTCTTTGCGAAAACGGTTTCTCGTCGATCCCGCAGTGTGTTCGCCGCTTGTGTAAATTCGTGATACTCGATTCGCAGCGATCGCCGCGGTGTTTGTTATCCGGCGTAGTGTTGCTGCATTATTTCGAACATGGCGGGTTCCACTTCGTAACGATTTACGACGAAACGCTCGTTGAATTGTTTGGACAAGGCGGTAAGGTTGGCATAACAGAGAGTCGGGAAGCGAAGATTCGCACGATGAAAGGCAGACGCGAAGCGTAAACGAACTGATAAAACACCGGCGGTCGAGGAATTCGCTTGGATATACGAATTTTCAAGTGTCGGTTGTGTGCGCGCGCGGCAATACGGATCGCGCGAGAACGTACGAACGTCTTCGGGAGTGATCGTGCGAGCTCGTTGATCTTCGGGAGTCTTCGTGCGCGCTCGTAACGGCCACGCGCGAACCGCCTGTCGGGAGTTGCTCGAAAATCGGAAACGTCGCGCGTTGTGTCGCTCTCTTGCGCTAGTTTTCTTTCTTATGCCGGGAATAATCGCCGAGAGTAATAATGTCGATGCCTGGTGAATTCAATCGAATACGATCGAGTACGGTCGGCGTGCGCGTGTGTTCGAGCAAGTGTGGCTTATATCGGCATTGAACGTGCACCGACACCGTCGAAATTGTGCTAAAGTGGAAGCAACCGTATTTTGTGACGTGATGATTATTGGCGACTAAAAGGGATTACCTTCGAGTGGAAACCTAGGTCTGGATTCGCAGGTAATGTGCTGCACAAACTCTTAATGCCGTTCGATCCGATTAAAGTCAATGCGAAGCCTTTGATGGCACGCCAGCAGAAGGAAACAAGTGACAAGTTTCTTTCTGCTCGCGTTAAAAAAAAAAAAAAAAAAACTCGTCCGCCATGATCGTTTTTTGCTAATTATCGAATCTTTATCGTTCGACCTAACCTTCCAGCGGAATAAATTTCTTCGCAAATGCGTTATCATGTCTTCGATAAGCGCGACCACGAGTCGGGAATTATGTATATTAGGGATATTAACTTATCGTCGAGTTACGACGCCACACAGTGGCTTACACAAACTTAAATATATAACATTCGAAGGAGTCTTTGAGAATTTATTGTTGGTATCACTTTACACGAAATTAAATTACACGATTAAACTAATTTATCGTAAATCATATTAGGTCTCTCGTGTCGTTTGCTGATATCAGTACACAGGATAACGACACTCGCGTTTTATCGCTTATCGCGATGCAGACAATACAATCGAGTGTGATCGCATTCGATCGACTTTCGATTGTTACCAAATTAACCAGCGGAGCTTTGAGCTCCGATTAAGATCACGTGCACGGCGGAGCACGAAATAAAAACAGCCCCGGGGACTGGAAGTGAAATTAACGCGTACACGCGCACGTGTGTATATGTGTGTGTGTGTGTGTACGCACACAGGGTGCTCTCCTACACCCTAAGTTGAGCCGCGAGTAAAGAAACGGGAAGAGCAGCAGGTGGTGTTTGGAATTTAAACACGGTCAGGACAGCTGCCCTTTCAAGTGGCCCCGTTTAAATTCCATAGATAAAAATAGAATTCCAAACTCCAAGGATTGATTCCCCTCTCCCCCCTTTTTTAAATGAATTTCTCCTTTAAATCGTACTGCACAACGTACGAATATTTTAATCGTATCATTGATTTGATTTTAAAACGCAAAGAGTGCCTGCAGCATGAAAAAATATCCAAAGTATAATTTTTTTCTATGATATTTGGCACGTGACACGACATCTTCTACTGTCTTAAAGTTTGTTTAAGGTTCCTTTAATTAATCATTCATCCAAAACTATTCCGGCTAGATTCCACGTTATTCGAAGTAGTTTAAAAGTCCGTAGTGACTATTGGAAGGATTTCGTTACTGTGAAACAGTGAAAATCTCTTGCGAAGACTGGCGAAGTTCTAGATGACAGAACTTTTAATCCCAATTAATCTTTCTTCTTTAACTTTTCTTTAAATTTTCTACTCGTAATATATATTGCTTTGCAAGAAAGCAAGAGTAGTTGAAACATTTCATCTTCGTTCCTCTAACTTCGGCTTACTTTCACTAGAAATTTTCCTGATTTAATCCAGTGTGCTTCTTTCTCGTACGTACTATGTACGTCGTTTACACAGTTTAGAAATAATTCTTTAATTACGCAAACATATATACATATATATTCTCAAAATGGCAGTGAAGTAGTCTGATAAACATACAGAATAAATATTCTCAAAGAGCAAGGATGATCAAAACGTTCCAACCCTGCGCGCCAAAACCACGAACCAATGTGCTCCAATTCACAATAGACGTACCTACTTCTCCGTTCGAGTTCGTTTAACTCGGAACAAGTTGCCTGGAATTGCGAAAGCAATTATCCACTGTCTCGTAGTTGCTCGATCGACGGTCGTTTTCTTATAAAGACATTAACTTCTCGAACTTGCTTCGCCCTGGGATAGGCATCCGTGTACTCCGTTCTTCTTCTTCTTTGCCATTTTTTCTTTCTCTCTCTCTCTCTCTCTCTCTCTCTCTCTCTTTCTCTCTCTCTCTCTCTCTCTGGTTACCAACTCGAAACTCCTGGACGTTCCTGGATAAAAAAAAAAAAAAAAAAAAAAAAAAGGAAAAAGAAAAAGAGAAAGTAAATTAAAAGAAGAGAGGAGAGGAGGTGTGTTGCGCGCGAGTGTTCGATGCTGCGGGGTCTCACACATTGACGCGAGCACGGGACGAGGAACCCCCGGAGGGACCCAGAAGCGGTCGTCCTTCGACGAAATAATTGCGGAACACGAGCCAGCTCGCGCGCTCTCGCTTGCCATTTAATGGCGGTATTCGCCGCGCGTACACCGTGCAGTCGTTATCCTCGATTTATGGCCAAGCCTGGCCTGAATCCTTATGCGGCGCGTTCGGTTAGGTACAGGTCCGCGGGAAAGGATAGCGGACAGTTTAAAGGAAGAGCCGGAGGAAGCCATAAGTCCGGTATGGCCGTTACTCTCCATTTAGAGTGGCGCCTCGGTCGAGATCAATTTCTACGAGCCTCGTCTCTCGGGAGAAAGCTGAGGAGCGCGACGCTCGATTTCGTACAGCTCGTACAACTTACTGTCGATTAATTTGTCTTTTATCCTTCTTTTGAGAGAGAGAGAGAGAGAGAGAGAGAAAATTTGATGACCAGATTGAATTTTAGACTCACAATCAGTCGATTATTGATAGTTGACCTACTTGTGTGGAAAAAGAGAACGTGGAACAATCTGTGAACAGTGGCTAATTAAGGATTTTATGTTATTATTCTTAATTATTCTAAACGCCATACTTCTTACCGAATCGTATCAAGCTTTAAAATAAATTACATCGATTAACTCACGTAAGAGTAGAATTAATGTGACTCGGAGTTAAGCTGTTTCCTATTATTTTTTAATCCTGTAGTAATGAAAAATTTCGATCGAAGGATATATCTCAAATAAATCTAGTTAATGGAATTAACAGGATTAAATTCGAACAAAAATCCACGAGCAACGATCGACCAGGAATTCATTTTGTTCATCGATACTCGCACGTTATTCTTTCATTACAGCCCTTTATTAAAAATAATTATTAATTAATCCCAGTATGCACAGCTAGTCTAAATGAAAGTAATATTCAATGAAACGAAACGGGCGTTGAAAATGAAATAAAAGGAAAATAGGAACTTTTCAAGCAGCAGGTACCCGGGGATTATTTTTAGCGAGGAAGCACACGATGAATTCTACTCTCCCTCTCGACTGCATTTCCAAATCGTCGGGAATTTTCTGGATCGCGGTGCTCGTTTTTTTCCCCCTTGTCTGGGATACACGCGTGCCTGAACAAGAACAGTTGGAAAAGTTACAACTCCGCCGTTTCGCGAGGAAATTTATTTCTTTCCTTCTCGCTTTACCATCCACGAACGTGTGTGGCGTCGCGTTCAAAGCGTGTATTTATTTCATAGAAACCGGGTCTTAAATCGTCGCGACAATAATTTCCAACGGGACTCGCTTTCCACGGGGAAATCTTAAATTTCCATGAAACGCTGCTTCCTGTTAGTTATATACACAGTTGCTCACGAAAGTTCGAACAGTTCTTCTGAACTTCTTATGAATATATTATACGCGTGTTGTGTGAAACGTTTTATTAAAATTGCGAGACTAGTGAATCTTGAAACGTTTTATTAAAATTGTGAAACTTGTGAAATCTTGTATCGTGTAATTATATTAATCAAAAACTGTGACGATTTGTCTAAAAATGTATATGCACAGAAATTGCAAGATATTTAGTATAAATACAAAAGTATGTATTTTACAGCTAGAACTTATTATATCAACAAGCCTTGTATATTCGATGGCACCATTTTTACTACTCAAATTTCATTTTTCAACTCATCAAAGACGTGATCCTACTCGTTATTAAAAATTTTCTATTATTTAACATTGCTATTCAACTGATACTACAGATATTCAGCAATTGAAAATCTCTTTCATCTTCAGTTCCACATCAATGTTATTATTCGGTACGAATTTCCATTGTACTTTATGATACGATGTCGTCGTTCATGTCACTGTTCATTGGTCATTTTGTGAAATCAAAGTGAAATTCTTGAAACTAAAAGTTTTTTACAAATTATATAAATCGTCGACTGTTGGAACTGCACATTTTCAGATTGATCCCAAATTTGATTAATACAATCACGATGGACGATCGCGTCTCGTTGCACGGTACCAATGAAATTTCAAAACGTTTCACGTAACATACACGCGAGCAAATCCTCATGAATTCCCATAAATGTTTAAACATTTCCGTGAGCGAAATTTCCCGAAAATTAATCCGAAATCACGGCAGTCGTAAACGAAGTTTTAAAACGTTTTAACACACTCGTAAGTGTGTGTCGAGTGTACTGTCGCATTCACATAAGTACGGTATGCATTTGGCCGCAGTAACATTCGGTTTCTGCAACGCTCGAGTGTCTTCCATACTCGAGCTTTCTGAGAAAGCTTCGCAAGTTCGCTCGGATCGACTCGGAACTTCCCGTAACACTGGAATATGAAAGTTGGACGAATCTCGTCTAGTTTCGATACGAGTGTTTGTCAAGAGGGAGCCTTGAACTCGAGAGTCTGCTTTCAAGGATAGACTGTATCAGCTAGTAGATACCAGCCAGATACAGGCAGCCCCTTGTTCCTGCTCGTGCCATTACGCTTTCTGCAATCTGTCTTTATGGGAACGAACGTCCGATCTTAGTTTAAAACCTTGCTTTCAGTGCTTACGCAACAACGCGACGCGATCGTTGCAACCGCATGAATGTACAACGCGTGTGTGCTGCGCTTCATTATCATTGGCACGCATGCGTTCGAATTTGATATTTTTTTTTTTTTCCTTTTTTGAAGTTTAACCTAGCCACAACTTAGCATTACGATCTTGACTTTGATTTCTTTCCAGTATTTTCTATCAATTAATATTAAAAGTGTTCAAAATTATTATTATACACTATTGATCTTGAGCTTTTTCAACGTCCAGTTAATTTAATATAAACAAAGTGAGATTCCCTTTTTCTAATGAAAAAATACGAGCGAAGGTGGTCTGATACTTGTACAAATGTATTGCATCTGAAAGTTAAATCGTAATAATCGCTGTCGGTGTTAGATTCAACTCAATAATCGTATTTCTTCCTTTATCTTCTTGTCAATGAATATTTCGTCCTTTTAAATCATTCTGATGTCGAAGACATCGATGAATCTTTTGTTCTTCTTTTATATGTGACCTCGTCTATCACCTCGCCTGAGTGTCGAATGCCTCTGAAAGATAAACAAATGTATCTCGAATCCAAGTCGATCGATGCGATCGTTAAAGAGTCGAAGCTCGTCGAATTAAATTTCTGCAGCGGGGTTCGGGAGAGATTCGTGGCCCTGGTCTGTATCGAACGCGAGTAGAGAGGCCCCCCGGGGTTGCGCGGACATTGTGCAAACAGAAAGCACCGGGAATGGGCGGGACGGGTTTCACGGTCGATCCTCGAGGAAGCCGAGAGATAGGAGAAATAACAATGGCTGGCAAGTAAGTCCGTGGTAAATGTTTACCTTTCCTAATTAAATGAAACTCCACCTTCTTCCTTTCCATCGTGATGCCCCCTTTCAAAGCGGGCGAGCACGGCGAAACGTTGAGACGATGCTCCCGGTGAAACCGTCTCATCGAAAAGAAAGGGGAGGAAAGAGAGACAGGGGAATCGAAACCGAATAAAAGAGTGTCGAGACAGAATACCACGGAGAGAGAGAGAGAGAGAGAGATAAGAGGGTGGATAATTTTTTGCGCTAGGAGAAGAAGTTCCGCCACGAGTACAAAAGCTCGAGAAAGAAGCGACAGGTTGATTCGTGAGAAAAATGTTGAACCTCTCTCTGTCGAGGAAAAGAACCAGAGAGCTTAGATATCGATCCTTCGGGTTTCCTCGCCGCGAACAATGCGGTACATTAGAAGGAACAAATTCGATTCGGAACCTTTGTTCGTTGTGACACCACCAGTTACAATGCTCTTTAACTGCAGCGAGAAAATTCAACGCACTTTGAATCTAATGTTGAAACATCATTTTCTCTATTTCGCGGAATTCTTCGTGTGAACAAGGCTGGTTTTACTGACAAGTGGAACCGAATTTTTTTTAATTCTTTCTTTCCTCTCAGACGTAAGCTAAGTTGTTGCTTCTCTACTGACAGATTAAATAGATTAAGATGTTATTTGGGAACAGCTTGCGCCATTTGAAGAATAAGAAAATGCAAGGAATATCGCGAGAAATAAGTTGCAATATTATGCACGATTTAATAAGAATTTTCTCAAATCGAGATGACGTTCAAATTTAATTTTCTCGATAAAAATGTTTCGCGACATTTCGCTTAAGTCGATAAAATTTCTCGCCAACAGTTCTTTGTAACAACACAGATCTCGATCGCAAGAATTGAACTGCGGTTTTTTGTGAAAAATTGGAAAATACAAGCGCTACAGTACACGTGCGAAACAATATGCAAACCCATATGAAACGTTCAAGACGGCGTGTTGATTTATTTATCTATCACAGTATACACTGGAGGAAGTAAATTTCAATTTTGGTTACATTTCTTGATTCGTGGAAATCTAGAACTGCATAAAATTCCGCAGTCCGGTTTTTTACGTGGCACAATCGTTCATCGTAGCGGTACGCCATTGTACTCGATGGTCGGCAATGAGTCACAGTTAGCTTATCGTGCAGAAAGTAAACCAGCGAGATCCACACTTTTTGATACCCAGAACGCATATCGCCCGGCGATATATTTCCCCGCACGTCAGCTTCTAATTAAATTCCGACACGAAAATATAATAGCATCGTGGTCGTAGCGACCACGTGAACACGCGATACGTCGTCCTTGTCTGGTATAGCGCCGCTCGAAAGTCGAATAAACTTGCTTGTTAACAATTCGAATGTTTTTCGTTTTTTTTTTTTTTTTGATATTGCGGACCGCGATCCTGAGGGAAATGATAGTTCCAAGGAATATGTATTATTTGTTATCTGGAACTATCGTTATAAAAGTTTTATAAATAATTGTACAATTTTATTATTTTGTACAGTTAAATTGTACAGTTTGCGTTATTTTGTACATAATCGAACTTTTCAGAACTTTTGTTTTTTTCTACAAATGCTGAAACTATATTAAAGGATATTCTTCTCAGAGTTAATATCAGTTTGGAAATGAAAAATATGTACGACATTATTTATTTTAATTACTATTTAAATTAGGGATTCGTACGTAGGAACATTTTGATACAATTGTTTTATTGTTAGTAGATATTTTTATTTGTTCATTTATAATATTTTTTGTTAACCAACTGAAGTCAAACATTTTCATTTTTTAATTTTAACTTCACAGTTCATAACTTAATAAGAACATGTACTTGATCAGAGTATAACGGAGTATATAAAAAATCTTGGACTATTTTCTCGCAACGCCCAGTATACACGTTCACATAACATATTCCATGTAACTACATACATACGTACCTACGTGCATTCTCGCTCAGAAATCTTAGGGCAAGTATATACTATATTTGTGTAATAAATATAAATTATAAATTATACACAATAAATACAATATTCACAATATAAAAGTACAAATTATATACGCAATGTATAGTATAAACTGTTGTGTTTGCAATAAATGTATAATTAAATATAATAACTACAAAATAAATAATTAATATACTAATATATCGTATTACATATTAGGCATCATTGTATTACAAAATAATTAATATACTAATATATATAAATAATATACTAATGTATCGTATTACATATTACGCATCATTGTATTACAACACATACATACATAAAAATACATTTTACTTGCATTCAATTTCAAATTAAAATCAAAATACAGTGCGCATAATATATAATTAAATATAACATAAATATGAAATTAACGTAATTTTAAAAGACTCTGCCGACATATTGTATTATTACATTATTATATTGTATTCTATTACATAATCAAGTATGCGACACACGATCATCTACGACAAGTAGGCCGAATATTAAAAATAAAAGTGTCCCATGACTTTTGAACGGGAGCATACGTAAGCACACACGTACGTACATACGTGCATGTTTCATGCGCGCAGCCAAAGCGTAACGCTCGTGTAGCGCCGTGATTAGACACGCCACGAACTTCGCAGAACCGGTTCTCTCTCTCTCTCTCTCTCTCTCTCTCTCTCTCTCTCTCTTTCTTTTTTGCTTTTTCCACTGGCTGGCATCTGTTCTCCCTTTCTCTCTGCCCGGCTCGATTATAGGTCGACGAGAGGAAGGGAGGATGGCAAGGGACAGCAAGCAGACTGGCAAAAAGACACGGTGTTTCGTTCGTGTTCCGCCGGCGCGACTTTCTCCTTGCGTAATCGAACTCCCCGGGACTTTCTTCTTCCTCTGGTGACCGAGCTTCTGGAAAATCGATTTGCCGGCTGATCCCCCCCTCTTTCCCCGCCCCGTTTGTCCCCGTTTTCTCGATTTACCAGCGTCTGCCGGCTGTTTACCAGCCGCGGCTCGATTCACTCGTCGATCTCTGCGGGAGATGTTTCCCTCTTTCCCCAGAGACGAGCAAGACGATTCGCGTTTTTTTACGCTCGGGAATTGAAAATTAAAGCGTGAAAGCTCGCACGGAGCGAGGAGGAACGAAAACCGCGAGATTTACGATCAGACGGTGGTAGTCTATACAAGATTCGTAGTTTTGAAAGTTCAATCGAAAGGGTGGAACTGGGTGTCGTTCGAGCAAACGTTGTCGAAAGAACTGTACGTTGGACATTTTATCGTATCGCGTGCGCTCGATGCAATTTCACGCTTCGGAGTTTTCCGCGAATTTACTACAAATGTTATAATACTGCGCATAAACTTCCGCGTTTCAACGTTTATTGGGAATTGAGAGTTGCGAATTGAGCGCACGAAATGCAAAAGCATACAAAATATTCCGGTAAACGGAATATTTATTATGACAGCTTTTTTTTTTTTTAAATTCGCACGCTCGACTCTCCAAAAGTTTGACTATGTGTCGGAAATTTTCGGACATTTCTAGAAACAGTCGGTTCACATTTTCACCCGAACCGCGCTGATGCGTTGAAGCGAATCTTTCTTTTTTTTTTTTTTTTTGTTCGTCGCGGAAATGAGGCATTTCTCGTTCGCGCAGCAATTAGAGCGATTACGTGGCTCTGGCCCGGGTAGATAAACGGTGTTATGTAATAATTCAACATGCTGGTTTTTTAATTTGACACTCGACGAACGAGTTCCGAGAAAGTTTACTGTTAGACGTTTATATACATACGCGCAACTGTAGAAATACGGGGGAAACGAAAGATGTCAAACAAAATCGGTTTCCTCTTGTTCAAAATTGAATTGTCGCGATAAGATGTCGTTTTGATGGTCCCGTTTCATCGATAGTTTTACTTCTACGTTCGCTAATCTTGCGATACAGGATACGACACCACTAGCGCCACGTGAACGTTAACTACCAGTTCGTGTTTCATTGTCACGTTCATTATTTTATTTTAATTTATATTTTCTTGATCTTCAGTGTGAGTTTGATCTTGCGTATATTTTACGTTGTTCGTCGCTGGATTGTTCGTGGTTGAATATTCTCAGAAATATTCGCAATTTAATATCGCTGGTACCATGAATTAGAATTATCGCGGGTGTCTGTCGTGTTTGAATCACAATGACGCACCTTGTGCGTCCGTGCCGCATACATCAAACGTGACAATTATCGTGCTAGTTAACGATATTACCAACTGGCTGGTTTGGTTATGCAAGGAACGCGGTCCCATTTATTGCGGTTATTCCCAGTTACTCGCGACGCGAGTTAAATATTCTCTCGAGCAGAGTCAGAGAGAAAGAGAAAGAGAGAGAGAGAGAGAGAGAGAGAGAGAGCCAGAAAAATACTGGATTTTTTCTCCAGTGCGAGACGCGCTTGCTAATTTGACGAAAAACTTCCCTTATGAGCGAACGTCCGTCAGACCGCTCTGTAAAGTTTCGTATCACCGTTGCTGAAAATTAATAATTTTCCTTAATTAATCACTGTGGTGACGACCGCCGGGTCCCGCTTTCGCGAAACAAATTTCGTCGGCAACGTGGAAATACTACGTGAAATGAAATCATACGTTGCACGAAATAACTGGAGAGGCAATTGGTTTATCGTCGAAGGATTATCATCGAATCTGTCTCTTTCGATAAATGGTATTTAAACATTCTTATCGACGACAATTCACTTTCAATATTAATTGAACCGATCACTCCGTCAGTTGAATCAGTAATGAGTAATTAAAAAAATAACTTGACCGATTGATTCCACGAGATTTAACAATTTGGAAAGATTCGTTTAATTGATAGGCTGGCTGAACTTGAATGAATTGAACTTTAATAAAGGAACTGTTGGAAAAATAGTTTACGATTAGTTAAACTCATCACTCTCCAGTTGAATCAGTAATGAGTAATTAAAAAATAACTTGACCGATTGATTCCACGAGATTTAACAATTTGGAAAGATTCGTTTAATTGATAGGCTGGCTGAACTTGAATGAATTGAACTTTAATAAAGGAACTGTTGGAAAAATAGTTCACGATTAGTTAAACTCATCACTTTCCAGTTGAATCAGTGATGAGTAATTAAAAAATAACCGACCGGAGGAAATGTGGCAATTGTGTTCAACCATTCAACGATTTCAGGAAATTTATTTTTTAAACTAGGAAACTTGATGAAAATTTCCAAAGAAAACGGTATTGTTATCCTTCTAGAACTAATTCGGTTTGTTGTAAAAATTATACTAATTAAATGGTAGATGTTAGAGTATAGTTGTTACACATCGAAAATATTGTAAAACCAATTAAATTTATGCACCGCTGCTAAATGACGTAATTCTGAAACGATTGAACGAAAGAGAGCTGTGAGATAGAGCCGAATGAGACAGGAAACAACGCACATTCGAAAGAAATATCGTCTCCTCGTTGCATATATGTATATATACACACGGAGATACAACATCCGCTGTAAAATTAGAAAAGCACCACGCTCGTGAAACTCATGCCCCGTATCACGGTCAATTACGTCCGCCGCTCATCTGTACGTTATCCTATTATTGCACTATTATTGAAAATGCATACACTGGCGCAGCGGCGCGACTAATAATACACTTTCGTCCGTCCAAACAGAAAGCTGCATTTAACGTTTAACGTGAACTGCAATTAGAGGGAATTAGCTCCACAACTTGCGTCCAAATGTATCATTTATCTGCGTACAACGTTTCATAATCTTTTATCATGTTATCGGTACAAACAGGAAACTTAACGTTCCCTTCGTGGTCTGCAATTCGGTTCCACTAAATCTTCTATTTAAAAGAGAAAATTTCTCAAAATTGTATAAATGATACAGTAATTAATTAACTTCTTGCCTCGAAGGTGTTCTTTGAATCAATTTTTCTGATAAATTTATTTTCGGTATGTGTATATGTGAATCATTCGGTTCAGAACTATGAAAAAAAATTCAGTTCATCTGTTCTTTTGGTTATTTTACACCATAATTGTAATAATATCTTCTTACAATCGATAATTCGGCTCGACTATATTCGCTAGAGCTAATAGAGCTATTTAAAGAGCTAAATCAGCCAAGTTTGGAAGCACAAATTTCTTGTAATTTTTGAATGATTAAATAATTATTGATTTTCCATCTTACTTACTGCCAGTCTACTTTTACTTAATCTTTGCTATGTATAGCGAATCGCAGAAATACTATGACGTTATTTTATAATGAATTAACAGAAATTTTTTGAAATTTCTGCCAGTGTTGATGCATTCTAAAATAACTAAAGTTCGTTGACAAGAATTTTAAAACTCGTAACGCAAGAAGTCGAATATTTGGCCACGTTTCATTTCATAATTTTGTCGTTCGTGAACGAAATTTCTAAGAAAAGAAAAGAAACCTACTCGAATAAACATGAAGCCAATAAAATAATAAACGCGCGTTCCGGCGTATCTTTCGCAACGTTTAGACAGATTAATAAGTGGAAGAGATAAATGTTTGATATTGCGAATAACGGGCGTAGGAAGAGAAAGAGAACGGAGCAAGGCAGACAAGGTCAGCGACAAAGAAGCAGTGTCATTGATAATGAAAAACCGGTCAAAACGTTCTCATTAGCGTAATTAAATTGACGATCGTGCGTGCAACAAGCCTCTCATTTTGCGTTGTTGCCAACAGACAAGCAACTCTCGCAAAAGATAGAGAAACGTCGATTAATTCGCGAATAACGAATTAATTATGACAAAAAGTCGCGAGAATTATAATTGCAGTTTATAAACAAAAATGTAGTTTAACAAATTACGCAGGGAATCCTGAATTTTTCACACATTTATTGAATTTCTTTGAAGTTGATTTTTATCTTCCTCTTTGATCTTTTCTTTTTCTTTCAAAGAATCGATTGAATAATGTAGTAGAGAGTTCGGTAGATTTTTTGAGAGTTCTTCATTACATTTTACAAACGCCAAAAATACTTGAATTCTAAATTTTTTAATTCAATGACAGTCGTGTCTGATTGCAAATTTCCAACTAAAGCGAATTCAGTAATATGATTAAAGTCTTGAAAGAATAGAATAGAGTCAAACTTTATCAAATTAGAAGGTATACCCGTTCAACTCCTCATTTAGTCAAATATTCTAACCAATTCCTAAAAAAAATATGTGTGCTAGATCTGTTTAAAAAAAAGAGAAAAATCAAAGAAGGTAACACCATCGAACATCAAACAGCACCAAACTACATCAAACTACACCAAATACAAAACTGCACTTGCTCTCAAATAATTCAATTACTTCTTTTGAATCGAATATTCAAGCAATTTCCAAGATAAAAAAAAAAAAAAACAGAAAGAACTCGAAGAAAGTGAGCACCATGCTATAAACATCGAACATCAAACTACACCAAATTAGAAGATACAGAGCTCTCGATACACTTGCTCTGGACTGACAAATAGCTCCAACTGCTTCAACTGCTTCTTTTGAATCGAATATTCAAGCAATTTCCAAGATTAAAAAAAAAAAAAAGAAAAAACAGAAATGTTAAAAAATTCATTGAATAGAGGAGAGAGAGAGAAAAAAAACCTCTGTAGAGAAATCAGAGAAGGAAGAAGCGCCATGGAACGCGTGTCAGTGGAAGGCTTAATCTTCTAGGCTGCATTGTAGCAGATTCGCATAGGTGCGCACGGTGTCGGGAGCGTAAAGTGGTGGATCCGCGCGTGTGCGTGTGTGTGTGTGTCGACCAGTGTGTGCTGGTAGATCGGGTTGGAGCTCGGGAGAGCGGGTTCAGTTTGTGACTACTTCGTGAATAATGCATGCCAGCCGCGAGCCCACGCCACCACGCTATATACGAAGATGCCAGACATGCTACTCGGGACCAGGCTTGTATCTATACGGCCATATAAAACCGAGGAGGGGCTTTATGTATTCGAGCTTATGTACTTAACCACGCGCGCGCACATATAAACACACACATACACACACACACGCCTGTGTGCTCGTTGCACCGTTCAACCTACCAGCTCGCCTGCCTCAGCTATTTGTGTGCCGGTGCTCGTTGAATCATGGTACTTTACGTACTTTGCGTACAATTGCTCGTGAAAATATTTGAACTGGTTCTGGAAAGTTCAGTTTTTTTTTCTTTTTTGTTTTTTATTTTTTTTCACGGATGTATTTTCATTAACAACGAAGTAATTTTATTAGAGTCGGGTTCGGAAGTGAATTTAACGCGAGAACGCTCGTAGAATGTGTATCGTACACGTTGTATGGAAATATCGTGACGTTTTCATTATTAATATTCATTCTGATATTTATATTTTATTATTAACGACAAGAAGGCATGTTATGACTGTGTTCAGGGTTGAATTAAGTTTGTACAAAACGTACGTAAAAATTATTGCCTGAGGCATTTAATGCAAGTATGAAAGTACTTCTTTGTCAAAAGAATTATATTTCTACGTTGGTTAATGTTTAATTTCATGCTTTTCGTTATATTAATAAATATTATGTACTAATTTTTCACACTTCAATGTGATTATCATTTAATGAGTAAATATCTATCAATATTTACTTTATACACATGTTTACATTCAACGAGTAAATATTTATCACACCACAGTTATTAACAATCGTAATTGCCATTTGCTTCAGTCTTGACCAATATATATTCCCGAGTCTATACAGTCTGCACCTGAATAAAATTTCCTCCAAATGTTTCGTACAAAGTTTCTTTGTGATGTAAGGCATCGTCCAAATACTCTCGCGAGCGAGTGTGTTCAAAAGGAGCGTGTATTTAAAGGATGAAAACTTGGTGATACATAACGATACATACACACGAGCGACAGGAAACCAGCCGATGCAAGTATGCACGTACGTCCACGTTCACCTCCGCCACGTACGTACGCGTCCTCGGTGTGTTTCGCTTTTATGCGAGCTCGCAAAGGAAAACGTTAGCCTGATTCTCGTCCGCGATCTCCTAAGCGAGCGTGTGCCAGTTTCTACCGCGGACAATAATCATACGGCTATTGAGACGGCTCTTTTTGTTCCTATTCGCGCAACTGGAATAGTGGCACGACTTGTCGGGCACGTGCTGCTGCCCGTTTCATCCGAGAGCAACGCGTACACGTAATTCGTTTTCGAGGCTGGATGAAAACGCGACTATACGGGAGACTGTTGTCTCTCTCTCTCTCTCTGTAAATCGCGGAGCTCGCGGAGCGTGTCCTCCGTGAAGCGAATATGTGAAAAAATGCGCGCAACGCGCGGAAAAATGAACGAGGCGAAACATTTCTTTCGCGAGCTTTGTAAAGAGTAAAACTTTGTGAGACTGTGACTTCGTAGGAACGAGACTTTCACGAGTTCTTGCCCTTTGTGTTTACTTTTAATAGACAAATTACACTTGCAATGTCAGATCTTTTTCTTTAACTGTTTTTTCATGCTGAAAAAATTCTTGCTTTGGTTGCTTCGTCGTATCTCTGTCCAAGAACTTTTATATTAGTATTACTATTATTATTATATCATTGGATACTCTAATTTCCATGGAATTATATTTGTTTTATCATTGTAAATTCTCTTTGTTTCTACTACGATATATCCAGCCGAATGATTCGCTGAAACGAACGAATTTCTCGCGAAGAGATTAAACTCAACATTATATTGTAATTTTATCTCAATCAACCAAATCCGGAAATCTTATTATAACGAAGAAAAATCCATTCGAGTGCGATTGAACGCAAATGTAACCGTCATTGGGCAATTGGAAAAAATAGGAAAATTATTCCTTCTGAGAGCGTGCGGTTGAAGTTTGACGTGCCACACACGTCGAGAATTTCTTTGCTCCAAAATTTTGCAGCATTTTTCTCAGTTTTAAGTATGTTTAAGTAAAACAAAATAATAAATTTACTACTTCTCAATAATTCTCTATCCAGCGATATCACAGCGACGAGTTCGTAGAGAAAGTGACGAATTATTGTATACGGTCACTCGTTATGGTCCGCAATCGGTTGCCAGCGCAGCTGGTGAAATATTCACAGATAAATTCACATTAAACTGGCGTAACAACCGTGTAAAACACAAGTCATCGAAGTTTCGCCAGATTTCAGGAACGCGGGGATGGGCGTGTGTGTTCCTCGCCTCGGCGCGAAGTGCGAGCATATTGTTTCGCAAAGTTGTGTGCCAGTTTCGCCGGGCAGACACAATTCTAAACGACTGGCGTAGTTTCCCCTGTCGGCGCCGCGTCGAAAACTTCGCCCCGGGTGGTGTCGCGCAAGTTTTCCGATTGGTCACATTCTCCTCGTTCGCGAGATCCCCGCGAACTTTCCGCAGTTTTCCCCCGCAGGTCTCGTTGAAATTCGAGTCTTCGCGCGAAGCAATTTTCGCGCGAGAAAAGTGAGAGAGAAGAAACGGTCCAAACTTCGAGGTATCGGTATTGTAAATTGAAAGAATTTTTGAAAAATTCAGGGCTGAAAAATTGTCCACCAGACCTGAATGCAATAATATACTAAATAATATAATAATATAATAAATAAATAAAATATGAATATAATAAATAAATAAAATATTATATATAATAAATAAAATATGAATATAATAAATAAATAAAATACTATATATAATAAATAAAATACAAATAAATATAATAATATAATAAATAAATAAAATATGAATAAATATAATAATATAATAAATAAATAAAGTATGAATAAATATTATAATTTAATAAATAAATAAAATATGAATAAATATAATAATATAATAAATAAATAAAATATGAATAAATATAATAATTTAATAAATAAATAAAATATGAATAAATATAATAATTTAATAAATAAATAAAATATGAATAAATATAATAATATAATAAATAAATAAAATACTATATATAATAAATAAAATATAAATAAATATAATAATATAATAAATAAATAAAATATAAATAAATATAATAATATAATAAATAATTATTTAAAAAAGAAATTGGCGTTCGATTCGTTAGAAAGGAAAGAAAAGTCAGAATTTCGTCGAAAACTTTCGTTTCCTCATTCTGAGAGAATGAAGGTACGGCACAAAATCGGTAGAGAATAAATCGTATGAAAATAAAAGAAAAAAAGGGGGGCGACAAGTCCGTGGACAGGATTATCGAGCGTGTCGTCGAAAAAAAGAGAGAGTGGAGGGGGAGAGTTGTGTTCCAGTGGATTAAATCCTTTGGCGTAGTACTAGAGGGTTTTCTGGGGCATGGTAATCGGAGCCCTAGGGGTGGTAAGATCGACAGGGTTTCCCGCCGGTGGTAGTATACTAGTTTCTGCGATGCTTGAAAATGTTGGAAGGGTGGAAGGACACGTCGGCAAACACGCCGCCGTGTTAGACGAAAGGCGAAAGAGGCGGAGAAAGAAAGAAAGGGAGGGAACGAGAGATGACTAAATAAAATCAATTAAATAGTTACGGCTGCCGGCACACGGTTTTCACGAAGTTCTCCGCCGTCCGCCTTCTCTGCGTGTATATATACAGGGTGCCCGATTTTCATCTGTGTGAATGCTCAACAGTATTAACATCTACTGCAACAACATTGTCGTTTAACATTAATAAGAGTAGATTGATATTATTGTTTTAATATAACGCAGTAATTAATACATGTGATGATTAACAGAATTCACGAAATTAAACTGAATATTATTTTGAAGATCTTTAATCTGTAAATTAGTGGTAAACTAATTACCCCTTGTGTAAAAGAATGGTTGTTAAAGTAGAAAGAATGTGATGTAAATTTGTTAAAACGGAGAATTGTATAATTTTTAACATACTTATTCTATACCTATTGTAAAGTTGCATTGTATTTGTGAAATTTTTGTAAAACCTTTTGCGCAGAAAACCTGTCTTTGTCTTTCATATCATCCAGTCATCAGATGGATTTTAATTAAAAATAAATATACTATACTGTACGCTATACATATATTACACGATACAATATATAAAATATATATATTATATACAATATATAATATATACAGTATATACGATATATAATATTACTATATTACAATATGCACACATATTTCACTATCATTGACAATATATTGTGCTACATGTCATATTCATACTGTAAAATATAACGTAATGATATTATAATACAATACAGTATTAACATACACATTACTAATATATTAACAATTTAATCAAATTCGTAGAATTACGTCGAGTATCAAAGATTCTCAAGAAGTAGGTAATTCGTGTTTGTAGATTAAAATCGGACACCGTGTATACGTGGCATGACAGTAGGGAGCGGAACTTGCTCTATAAACTAACGATATACCAACACACGAACGAGCGACTCGTGGTAGTTTCGCTAACTTTCCGACTTTCGTGTCGAACTTGTTAATGGCTTTCTGTGGCAGCTCTATCAACTTCTGTTTTCCCCTTCCTCTTCCTTCTCTTCTCTCTCTCTCTCTCTCTTTCTCTCTCCCTTTGAGAACTATCTATGAATTTATCTATCCATCGATATACACACATGTACTCAGCTATCTCTAAGTACACGTATACAAAACTTGGACGGTACAATAAATTCACCCCGTGTTCGACGTGTGCACGCTTTGTCCCTGTTTCGCTTGTGCAATTCGGTGAAACCTTCGCGCTGGATTTCGCGGGCGATTCTTGTCCAAACGATCTGCGGTGGATCGAACGTTTGATAGCGCCGAATTTTCGTATTATCAAAATTTGATAAAAGTTTCTAGTTTAGCAGATCTTTGTATTATGAAAGTTTGGTAAATTTAGCGAGAATTTAGAGAGAATTTTCTTTTATTAAAAAACACGGAACATCAAAAGCCGCCAAACTCTTATTTATCTCGCCACATTTTTGAAAATTTTGAGAAAATTAGAGCGTCGATGGAGGTTTGTTCTACGTATGAGATATCATTAAAAACGCTGTATCTTAAACATTCAAGAGAGCAATACGGACATTTAGCTCCAAAATCAAATGAAAAAATAATTCAGACGTACAAATCGAATTTCAAAGCGTAACGTTGTTACGTGCCTAATTAAGAAATAATTTTTTATTATCGTCTAAATATCAGGAACCTCTCATTAACACGCGTGTTCTCTTTCTGTTGCAGGTAAGGAGACATTCGACATGGAAATTTGATGATTCGATTCGAAAAAAAAAAACAAAAGAAATCGACGTCGTTTTTTCCTGTCCGTAAGTTGACCAAAATAAAAAAAAAATTACACTCGTACGTACGGTATTCGACTCCAGGCACTTTGAAGGCTTTGTCTTCTCCGCGATATATCGGTTCGCTTTAAGAGAAACACCTTGAATTTCTGTGAGGTGCGATCTTATCCGATTACGCGTGCAAAGTCTGTGTAAAGCGAGGCCGTATAAATGCTGCCTCATCGTTCTCCTCTTCCACGCTGCAGCGAGAGTCGCTTCGTCGAATGTTCGGGGCCGGGGCGAAGGTTCAGGAAGCTGCGAACGCGATAACTGTTTCGTCTATCGTGGCGAAACGCGATAACGCCTCTTCGTAAGCGTAAGATTAGACGCACTTTTCCGTGTCACGTGTTTCCTACGAATGTTCCGCCATTTATCAAAATGTGAAGAACCATCATTGAGTGGGATGTACACACATACGTTCATTCAATTCTTCAGATCTAAATTTTGTTCCGACATTCCTTTTTTTTTTTTTTTTTTTAATTTTTAAAGCGACTGTGTAACGTATCTTACAGAAACGTGTCATTGAATTTGTTTCTGCCATGTTTTTAATATTTAATCCCGTTAGGTTTGTCAGTAACACATTCATCGATTCCTAAAATCAGAAATATCGCAGTTTTGAGGATGAAAAGATTCTCGATGCTCGAGCGTTGAACGAATTTCATTCAAGAAATGTAAGCAAAATAAAAATAAATTTCCTTCGAAGAATCGGATATAAAAATTCGAAGATGATAATGTTCACCTTGGCCAAATACTTGGCACACGATTCAGAGTCAGAATTTTATATAAAATGAAAATGTTTTAATTGGCCGGTGTCGTCGAGCGAGTATCAGCGTGCATTCGAGGAGGATTGGCGCGCAAAGGCAAGCCTTCTCCTCTTTTGTTTCTCAGCTCGAAATCCTGAGTTAATACACACCGCGGGAAGCTGAATCAATATTGACTCGAGCTAAATTCCGCGTACGTAACGACACTTAACCCAGATTTCCCAGATTCGTTTCGCAAACGCTTCGATGAATCGATATCGTGGCTGGATCGTTCGAATTTTTCCGTCCTCTTCGTTACGTATGTGCGTTGCGTTCCCAACGCCAAGGTAAATAAACGCAGCGCGATCTGAGGAGTGAACGAAACGGGGTTCCGAGGTGTCTGAATTTATACTGCTTTGCTCGCTGATATCCGAACAACTTGATGCATAACACTCTGGGAAATGTTCGAACACTCACGGATGAATTTGATGAACGTGCATATTATGTTGAACATTTCGGAGGTTTATCGCGAATTTCTGTGCGCTTCTAAACTTTTACAAACGCTACATATTACGATATTTTATACAATATAATATGCACTCCATGTTTTTTCTTTTTTTTTTATATAATACGCATTTCAGCGTTCAATTTCCCATAAATGCATAAAAATCCGTAATATCTAGCGAGATAAGATATACGATCGCATCGGCGAAGCTTGAAACATACGGTGTAAAAATATATATTAATGGCGCACAGTGAATCACGGGAGTGTTCACACCGTGCTCCAATTACAAAACAGCAAGTTTCAAACTTCTTATCAAGGAGAGTGATAAGTGAATTACTTCAATATTTGTTTCCAACAATCTGTCGGTTATTATTAAGAAGAAATTGCCGATGATCGTCAAGTTTGTTCAGTGTGATCGAAAAGTTGGTGGGAACGTCATTGGACACGTGGCGAGATTGCGCGGTGGTTTGAAATCTTCGGAGCGATTGAAACGTTGTTTCAACAAACAGCCACGCGCTGCAGCGCACGCCCACCGAGGAACGCGATACGGCGAAATATCGTTTGGAGGTCGTGGATTGAAAAGAAGATCGCCGAGAAAATTTATCATCGCGCAAAGGAAGGGAGAAAGAAGTGAAGGAAGCGCTCGAAAGTTAAAAAGGGTAAAAATAATTCGTGAATGCCGGCGAATCCCGACGTGTACGAAACGAGAGAGAAGAAAAAGAGCAGAAGAAGAAGAAGAAGACGGACGAGAAAGCTGGAAAGGGAGAAGGAGAAAATGGACAATGACGAATAAGTAGCTGGACGGAGAAACCAGCTGGCCTGGCCACTCACGTTTACACGATAGTGATAAATTATTTATCCGGCGACGTTTGGCCAGCGGCCAACATTTTCCACCGCTTTCGGCCGAGACTCTTCGTCTATTTATACGAGGCGTATCTTTTTCTCCTTCTTTCCTTCCCTTTCCCTCCCAACCACACGGCGGCGTGTAACCTAAATTCACGGTCCTCCTCGCGTGAACAAAGATCGCGAGCGAGAGATTAGATCAGGAGAGTCACGCAATGTTCGAGGAATGGAAATGACACGTGAACATGACCCGGGTTTCCGTTTCTTGTTTTTCTTTCCCTTTTTTTTTTGTTTTTTTTTTTGTTTTTTTTTTTTATTAGGAACCCTTCGTGGGGTTGTTCTCGTTGCTGAAATCCGATCGCTGGGAAANAAAAAGAGAGAGAGAGAGAGAGAGAGAGAGAGAGAGAGAGAGAGAGAGAGAGAGAGAGAGACAGAGAAAAGAAAAACGAACAGTGTTCGGGCCAATTTCGCGAGAATTCAGCTACGAGAAGAAAAAGAAGGAAAGTGTACTCCATGCATAAGCCGTGGTACCATTAGCAGATCATCATTGGAGTCGCGCATCCGCTTCTTGCCGAGTTCGATGCTTGCTATACTGGCGCTCTGAAGTCCTCCGGGAACCGCAGTTGCCGGCACTCCTGACACTCCGCCAGCCAACGCGCCCATTCCCGCTACGTTCGCCGGCATAGTCGCCGTCTGCTTTTTCATTTGCAATTTTTTTTTTTTTCAGTTTCCCCCGTTCCGTTCAATTTTTTTTTATTTTTCCATCCGTGTGTTTTTGCGTGTACACACACGTACGTATATATTTTTCGTTCATACGTGCGATTGATCGTACAAATTTCCCCGTCAATCCATCATTTTTTTTTTTCGTCCCGTTGCATGCGCGCATATTTTTTTTTCCCCCCCATTTGCGCGTACACAAGTGTACACGTGTAATTTTTTTTTTTTTTTTTTATTATATATTTTTTCGTGTAACCCATAGACAGAGGTTATCACAGACACGGCGAGCAGTGATGTTGCCCACGTGTCGTTTCGATGGTCAATCGGTAATTTTGTTTTATCAATGGTTTGTCATCGTCATCGTTATCATGGTGTTTGTCGTACACGCAGTTTGTTTGTTGTTATATTTTTTTTTTTTCGATCGTTTTTGGTCATTTTTCATCATTTGCATTCGGCGTTGCGTAGACGTGTTCCAGACACGTATGATTTTTTTTTTTTTTTTGGTGTGCCCAACGGTGTGCGTTTTCGGTTTTTCCAATTTTTTTCGGAGTTTCGGTGTCGCCGTGCGTTTCAAAGTTCCAGAGGCGGGCGGCAGAAGAAGGTGGGTTTTCGCAGTCGGCATAATTTCGCAGGCGTTAATTTGGCAGGTAGCGAAGCGCACGAAGGTATGTTTTTTTTTGTTTTTTTTTTTGTTTTTTTTTTTTAGTAGGAACCCTTCGTGAGGTTGTTCTCGTTGCTGAAATCCGATCGCTGGGAAACAGATGTTCAGTTCACGCAGGAAGGTGTCGGGTTCCTCTCTCCCCTCCCCCCACCTTTTTGTAGCTCGTTGCTGCGATTCGAACGGTGTTCTCTACCTGCGAAACTATGTCAAATACGGCGAGAAGTATTTGAAAATCTTGTGTATTCGAAGAGATTAGGGTAGGAAACTTTTTTGTGGACCTGTTCGTTTGAACTGAACGATCGGTTGAATCTACTTGTTTGAGCTTGAAGCACTTGTCCAATCGATGCAACGAATAAACTATTTCCCATAACAGGTTTTCCTCTGTAATTGGAAAATATTCGTGATGGAGAAAACGAGTACGTTACACAAAATATTCTGTTATATATAAAAGTGGCGAGATATTTTCAGCAAATGAAAATATGAATAATCATTTTGAATGTGTAACAGGAGTTAACGAATATCGATAACGAACAATTAGCATTCAAAAAATAATATTGAATTCTAGAATGGTAATTAATTATCATTAATGCATTTGTGGAAAATTGCATTTATACGTGTGTAATGTACACAGAAACATCAGTATAAAATGTTGACATAAGATAGAACCAGTGAACGAAGTAAATCTTTTTTAAATTCTACAAGAGATCTGAAAATCCGCATCCTACTTACGAGCAATAAAATTCCATTGAACGTTTCAAAGCCAGATCATTACAAACCTGAATTGCTTGCAAACCTAAACGTGTCCCCCGACACTCCATAGTTGGCAAGATTTACAACACTTTTGTGAGCAAGTATGCAGGACAATGGTTGAAAGGATCGTTTGGATAGGCACTGAAAGATAGCCGGAGTTGTGTTGAGTGCGGTCAAGATCGTTTCCGTGGTAATGATTACGTTTAACCAGCGGGTAATTGCCAGCCGTAATTTACTAATTCGAGGGAAGAGAGAACCGCTCGAGGCGACCGGAGAGAACAAGGTCGTGATAAAGAGAGCGAGTGGAAACGTTGCGCTTCCATCTCCGATAAGATCGTTCGAGAACCCTTTTGCAAATTTTTGCATCGAGCAGGTCGGTCAGGTTGCTTATTATTTTTAGCGAGCCAAGCAAACCATATAGTCAGTCGTGAAATTTCAGAGAAATTTAAAAAATTAAAGAAGGATTCTGGATATTTTGTTCTGTTTGTAGAAAGAAGAAAAATTTGTAAATTAATGATTAGTAATTCGAAGATTTCGTGATAGTTTTCTGTAAGAAATAGACAGGCAGCCGAATTTAATCAGGATACTCGCGCGGGGTTTTAAAATTGAACGTCAAAACGTCCACAAGCGCGGGTAAATCTGGAATTCATTCGGACAAATTTCAACAACATTTTTCTCGACCAAATATTTACCTGCCTGGACAGAGTCGAGCTTAGAGAAATTTTAAAACCGGCTGAAAACCAGGTGTTTGTCCAGACGGATTGTCACACTTTTCTTAACTCGAACGTCTTCCTCCATCTGGATGACGAGTTTTGCTTTATCCAAAATTATCTGTCGCGCGAGAGCTCTAAACGAAATTTTAAAATATCGAAAATTCAAAATCTGTTCAAAAGTTCTTCAAAACAAGTACAAGAAGAAAGCTTGAAAGAGGAAAAAAATCAGGCCAATTTGAGATCATTCGCACGGAGATCATCAATCATTAACAGAGAATAGAAATCGTATCTTCAACACGAAATATAATCCAATTTCATTCAAGCACGTTGATTCGATTCCAATTAAATTACCAAGTAAATCGACGTGTTATCCGTACATGAAACGATTTTCCAGCTGTGTAGAAAGAACACACGGCACTTTGTCCGTCGATTATATATATATATATATATATATATGTTGCTCGCCATTTGCGGCGGCCGCGAATGAGAGGAGAAACGAAAATCCTAGCTATCACGATTGAAGCATCGCGTCTGAATCATCCGCGTGATATCTGCGTGCATATCGACGTGTTTTCAGAGGGGTGAGAGACCGAACTCTCTCCGAGGGGGTGGGACGGAGAGAGGGGAGGTGGGAGGTGGGCGGGAGAGCGGCTGTGTAGGGCGAGAGGGGTGGAAAGGCTTCTTCGCTCCCTCGATCGTTACACCGCAATTACTCGACGGGCGTATTGATCCAACGACTCGCAGGCTCACGGTTCGCAGAATCCCTCGTTCAGCCAACCCTCTCTCTTTCTACAGAGCCCCGCTCTTCGCCCGGACACCCTTTCGTTTCGAGAAGGAGAAAAAGCCCGGCCACGGAAGGGCCAGCACGTAGGCAAGCAGGAATCGTGTGCCGCACGGATGTATATACGACCGGGGAATAATCGCCGCCGCCACGATGTTGAAACTCTCTCTCCTTTTCGGACGTCGGTCGACCAGTCGATAGCGTGTTCCTCTCGGTGAAATGCATATATCCTCTCGGAAGGGTTGGAGATGTAGATATTGTTCCTTTTTTCCCCCAATAGAAAGGTTTTTTTCCATTGGGTTTATTTAGGTTTTTCAATGGAAGAGTGTTTTTGTTGGGTTTGAGGTTGTTTGACGGAAGAATCTTTTTGTTGGGTTTGAGGTTGATGAGAGAATCTTTTTTATTGGGTTTCATTATTGGCTGAGAGTAATCGTCGAATAGATACAAAATTTAGTTGAGCGCAATTAGCTGTTTTAACTGTGTTTGCCGCTGTTTGTTGTCGATTGACAACGAAGGACTGCGTTTGTGAGAAATTTTCAGGAAGAAGAGTTCGAAATTGAACATAAAATCGACCGAAAGAAACTTAGAATCAGAAATTTATCTTCAGAACTTAATTGGTTGGTGCGTTTGTCGTTGTTTGTCGTTGATTGGCACGTTAACAGTTTGACAACGAAGAACTGCGTTTGTGAGAAATTTCCAGAAAGAAAGAGTTCGAAATTGAACGTAAAATCAACGTAAAATCAACCGGAAGAAACTTACAATCACAAATCTCTTTTCAGAGCTTAATTAGTGTTGCGTTTATCGTTGTTTGTTGTTGATTGGTCACGTTAACAACGAAGAACGGTCTGTGAGAAATTTCCAGGAAAAAGAGTTCGAAATTGAACATAAAATCAAACGAAAGAAACTCACAATCAGAAATCTTTTTTCAGAGCTTAATTAGTTGGTGCATTTGTCGCTGTTTGTCGTTGATTGGTCACGTTAACAGTTTGACAACGAAGAACTGCGTTTGTGAGAAATTTCCAGGAAAAAGAGTTCGAAATTGAACGTAAAATCAAACGAAAGAAACTCACAATCAGAAATCTCTTTTCAGAACTTAATTAGTTGGTGCGTTTGTCGTTGTTTGTTGTTGATTGGTCACGTTAACAGTTTGACAACGAAGAACTGCGTTTGTGAGAAGTTTCCAGAAAGAAAGAGTTCGAAATTGAACGTAAAATCGAACCGAAAGAAATCTCTTTCGAGAAGAGGAAGAGCCCAAGAAACCCAATTCGATCATCTAGCGAAGTGACGTCGGTCAAAAATCAGCTCGAACGAACGCCGAAAATTGTGCGGCAGTAGCCCGTGCGGGGTAGAAAGAAGCTAACTGGATAAAGAAACAAACACAGAAAGGACCGGCAAGAAGTGGCGCGTCGCGATTGCACGAGGTGTACCACGCAGAGGCTTCACCTGGAAATGGGAAGAGCGCTGCACCGGTGTGTAGACATTACGGGACCACGGCAATTATCCGGGACTTTCCTTTTGCACCTTACCGCTCTTTCTCTCTCGTACGTACGTACGTACATACGCGTCTCTATCGCTATGTACAAAGAAGAGCGTGCAACGAGAGAGAAAGAGAGAGAGAGGAAGAGGCAAATCCGTCGGGGCTCTCAGCGCGCTCGGGAACGAGAGAAACGAGCCACGAATGGCTTTTCAGCCTCGCTGGTGCGTGTACACAGCGACGAGACGATGGAAAGAGCCGTGGCCCGAGAGAAGAAGCAGGAGGAGGTAACGGAGGAGGTTACAACCGGGGTTTAATGAAACCAGTCGAGGTCCGTCAAACCGGTTCAGCTAGTTCTCCGTTTGCCACGTTATCCCTCTTTTCCCCCTCGTGTGCTCGTTCGGTCGCTTGCTCGCTCGTTCGTTCGCTCGTTCGTTTGTTCGTTCGTTCGTTCGTTCGTTCGTTCGTTCGTTCGTTCGTTCGTTCGCGTAGAAGGGATCCCCCAGTGAACAGGCAGAACAGAGATATCGACCTGTCTCCCTTCTTCCCTCCTTCTCTTTCTCTACCTTCTCTTTGTTCAACGCGCAGCGGTTCCATGACTCTGTGAATCTCCCCCTTCGGCTACGGTCTCCCTGTCGGACTGCATATCTCAGACACAGATCGCCGCCAGTGACTCCTGCACTCGTCTACTCGCCCGTATGTAACCTTGCCTGTTCGCTAGGGATGGGATCAAGTCCAATATGTTGCGCTTGCTCGTGCCGCTCTCGCGAGCAGAGTGCTCCGGTTCGACGTTTGAGTTTGCGACGAGTGAGTGTCGCGTCGTCGATTCAGAATTTTTTACACGTTGTAATGCCGCGTGACGCTTTCGTTATTTTTTGTATTTTTATACTTTTGACGCGAGTAAAATTGTTCTTTTTTTTTTCGTTGTTGTTGTTGGTGTATTTTATCTGGTTTCAACGTTTTTATCGTAACGACAGATAAAATTTAAAAAATGTATAATTTTCACAAACTCTACTTTGCAACATTTTGGAGCAGTTCACTTGGCGCGTTGAAAAAGTATACGTGCAAAGCCGGTTTGCTCGTGTTCGACATTCGAAACATTTTGCATTCACACCGATGCACTCGAAAATCGCGTGCGGACGAGCAGGAACGTGATTCAAGTCTTATCGTTTTCATATCCGGAAATAATAATTCGAATGTATATGTAATTGAAGACACAGTCTCAAATATTTATAGAGGTTTCTATAATCCAACGATTAAAGATTCGAATCTGTTTGCGAGGCACTCGATCCCATCTCTACCTCTGTTGCTCTCTCTTTCCCCACACGTGTGTGTGTGTGTGTGTGTGTGTGTGTGCAGGCGCCTTTGCACAGCCACGCGAGAACGTGTCTGCGTGAAATCCCCTTAACCGAGAGTACACCCACTACGACTGGGTCGAGAATTATGGCTCGAAGGGATCCTCGTATCCGCCCCTGTTTGATAGTCCCGTCGCGATATAAACTCACCGGGGTACTTTCCTGCTTCTCTGTTTCCCGATTTCGTCTCTTTCTCTCTCTCTCTCTCTCTCTCTCTCTCTCTCTCTCTCTCTCTCCTTCTCTGTCTTATTCTCGACGACTCTCGCTCTTTATTCAGTTTCAAAGAGGGAGGGGAAAAGATAAAAGAAAGAACACTCGGCCGGTTCCTTCCATCGTGTGTAGGTGTTTCTCGTGCGTGAGCGCGAAACTCGTGGACCCGGCGGAGTGGAACGTAAGTAACCACGAGACAATGTCTGTTGACCCACTCCGTGCTGTTCGGACCGATTGCTCCATTGCAGCTTCCACTTGGATGGATATAGTAGTCATCCAGGTCAGCCTGTTCTCCGCGGATTTAAGCGTCGCGTTATTTTCGGTCTTAACCCTTTAACCGTCTGCGTTATTCTCGGGCAAAACCCCTTAACCGTCGTCGAAACTGTTGCGAAACTTGCGTCAGCCTGGGACGAAAAGGAAAAAGATGTAACGAAGTTCTGTTATTTTATTGATTTCATTTCGAAAAAGAAATTTGCAATTTAATCAAGCAACTTTTATCTAACTCGAACGAATTTACCCAAAGTGACGTTTCAATTTTCATGCCAATTTTGAGCGGTGGATTTGGATGAAAGGAATCATGCGCCGTTCTAATAACGCTAACTCTCGGTGTGAGAGATCCAACCGTTGAAGGATTAATGAAATCACACGAGAAACGCGATGAGAAAAAAAAAAAGAAGCGGCGGGGCTAACGAGTAGAATCGCCGAGTTTTATCTACTCTGTTTGCAAATGCAATTTCGTTTCATATTCATTTTTCATTGTATGCGCGTGTGTCTGTTTGCGGCTGTTAAACAAGACGGAGGTGCCGACCGTTTCGAGAATGAATTTTTTTTTTTTTTTTTTTGTTCCTTTTTCCCTTCTTTTTCTCTCTCGCCATAATTAGTCTTTTTCCCCCCCGGCGGCGCTGGTTCCACGTTTAATCGCGAATCAGCAGAGTCGCTAATTATCAGTTGCATCCTTTAATTAAGTACGTCGTTAACGTAACGGAGTGTCCACAAAATATTTCTCAACGCTCGCTCGTGTGCCCCTTTCGCGCCGTTGTGAGCGCCCCCTTCCACTCCCGGTCCGCGCAACGTTGGCAGATCGCATTTGAAAGCGGCCGCGCGCATACAATGTTATCGGTGAAAACTTTCATCTCGCTATTTGCTCTAATTGCTGGCTCAGCCAGAAAGATTGGCAAACGTTATTTTCCCCGTTAATGAGTAAACGCACGCGGGCCGCCCCGCGTAATGACTGTTTTTAATAGGAATAACTTTCTGCCCGGCAGAGTGAGGCGCACGCGCGCTATTTCGTTCCCCCCACTCCACTCTCGTCGTGCCCCCACCACTTCTCACACCCGCCCTCCCTTATTTCTCTCGTCTCGTCTCGTCTCGTCTCGTCGCGGCGTGCAGCGCGTGGCAACGCAATAATAATTCCTGTGGATACAGTGTTTGCCACCTGTTCTATTCGAATCCACGCCGACGTTTATTAGCTGAATTAATTAGCCGGCGAGCGCAACGATCGTTGCGCAACGCGGCTCGCGATAGTTCCGCCATTGCGCGGAACGATAGCCGGTCATTTCGCACCCGGTCGCGAAATTCTCGACCCGCGGATTCTCGAAACTGGATGCCACGATCGAAAGCGAATCCAGGCTTGGCGATGTGTATCTTGCAGATCCGTATTTTTATTTCGTAAGGTGGAATCTGATAATTTGAGAGGGATACAGATGTCTTTTCTCTACATATTTTCTTACTAAAGTAATTTCAACAGAGAATGTGCGGTAGGATCTAATAGTAAACGTTTGTTTATTATTGCTTGTAATTGTAAAGTGTATGTAGGTTAATAAAAATATAATAATGAATAATATTAAAGTAACTTCGACAGAAAAAATATACAGCAGGATCTAATAGTAAAAGTTTGTTTATTATTGCTTGTAATTGTAAAATGAATGTAGGTTGATAAAAGTATAATAATGATATCTTTTCCGTCTTGCTAGAGTGACTGAAACACAAAGAAAATATACAATAGAATTAAATACAAAAAAGTTTGTTTGTCATTACTTGTAAATTAGCAAAGATACAATATTAATAATTGTAAATATATTTCTCTCTTCGATTATTGCACAGCACGCCAACTAAAACGGAAAAACTGTACGACGAATGGCTCTTTGTTATCATTTGCAATTATAAAGTAAATATAGGATAGCAAAGACACGACAATCGCATCCATAAATGTGTTTTTCTTGTCGATCGTTATTCACAGGAGTGTAAAATCTACGCAAAAATCTAAAATATTCAGTGAAAAAACAAACGCGAGTTTTTACGCGTCTGCAAGAAGTTGCAAGAAAAATGCAACGTAACATAGAAGAAATATGCAAAATACAGAGGTATAATGTTCAACGTTATCCAGAGTTTCTAGTGAAACTTCTTTTGAGAGTGTCAGTCTCCTCAGTGTATTAAAATGGATCGAGATGTTACAATTGCCCCTCTATTTGATCGTCGAAAAGTAATCATATTTATAAAAGGAAAAAGAAAGGAAGTATATTCACTGTGTAATTACGATGGAGAAAAATCCGTATTAACCGTAGAGATGAGCACCACGGCCACGAGGAGCTCGCGCGTTTACGTCGTTAATGACGATAAGTCAGCAAAACGGGCATGAAGCTAACAAACTGAATAATGAATACTGATCTGACGAGTCGCGAGGCGAAGGTTAACGTCGTTCGAGCAGATACGAGCAATAAACGAGCCTTTAAAGACAGATAAACGTAAGATATCTGTGCGTACTTCGAGCTAACGAATCTCGGGAATTTGTAATTGCAGAGTGATGAAAGAGAGAGAGAGAGAGAGAGAGAGAGATCGGCTCTTCTGAGAGTCAGAAGAAAGTCGAAGTTGTTCAAGTAACAGCCAGGGTATACTTGGCTTTCTTCTCCGTTCCGTGATCTCTTCTTTCTGCTTCACGAAGGCTCTGTCTTTCACGTCGATTGAAAAAAAGCAAACGAAGTTTTCCTTCAATTAAGACGCCCCTCCAAACGATCATCTTCCTCTTACGACGAAATAAAATTGTATTCCCCGCCAGTGATTCGATTTTTAGCTGTTTCTCTTGGAGGAAGTTGATCTTCGTTTCGTTTTGTCAACACGCGGAGCACAAGCAGTTGGTCCTTTCAAAATATAAACTATAATTATATATTTCGATCAAATCGAACGAACTGACAGTCAGTATTATTATTCAATTCTGTAGCAAATAGCACGACAGTTCGCAGAAATTAAAAATTTTGAAGGTGCGTGGAAAATATCGAAGGTACAGGTTGTACATTGGAATTCTGTTTCGCCTCGTGTGTGTAAACTTGCATGAATATCCACAGCCTGGTAATGGCCGTAATTCCACGTAGTGGAACAGCTCTTTTCAATATTATTAATTTAAATCCGGTTTAATCCACGAGTGTAGGTAATTACGCTACCTAGACTAGAGCTCGATGACTCATCTCTTTGTCAAGCAGGAAACGAGAGGTCAGCTCTCTTCCTCCCTGCCCACTTTCATTCCGTGGAGAACGGAGCTTCGGTTCGTCAATTTCCGCGTCAATTTACTCGCTTTCAATTAGACAAAACAGCCACGAACGATCAATTAAAATTTGAACATCGCAACCGTCGGATGGTTTAGCGTTACTATTCGCGATTAATTGCAGCGTGTCGTAGAGAGACAAACGACCGAGTCAGGCGAGGGAGTTTTTAGATTGGAAACGTGTACGACTGACTTGCCACAACCAATGTGGGTGTGTTCGCGATAAGCGTTCATTTTGTTTGAATGGTAACTGATATGATAAAGCCTCTATCGTCGTGTTGTATCGCTGGTTTTATCAGCGCGGTTGTTACACGTACGAAAAAAAAAAAATAAATAAAAAAATAAAAAAAAAAAAGAATAAAAAAGATAAAATATAGAAAAAAGAAAAAGAACGAACACGCTGAAAATGCAATTGATCGGGGAAAAATAATTTTGCCGCGTTAAATATTCCCGATATACAGATTTCACGTAACGCGATACATTACTGACAAAGGAGAAATGAATCTGTTTTTAATGAGTATTTATTCATTCATTTTTTATATTTATTTATAACTTTTATGTGCGATACATTTGTTACATGTAAAGTTGGATGTCCACAAGAATCTATATCTACGTTCAGCATCGTTCAATTTTAGAATTTTTGACTTGATTGCTGCTCTCTCTGTCAGAGAGAGAAAATTAAATAACTTGGAATTTTGCTGTGATCACTTATGACCTTACTTGATAAGTACTTGATCACTTATGACATTACTTGATAAGTACTCGAGGATTGATATAATACGAATGTTGGAAAGATCAAAGACGATGCATGTAATAATTTATCATAAATATACCAGTGGACATAGAGTGATAACTTGTTAATCGTAATTTATATATAAATAAATCTATTATCGTATCTAAGCAAACATGATATTATCAACTATTTAATAAAAAAAATTTTCCATTATCGTACGAAACGCTCGAGCCTACAAACCCACAACCACGGATCAACTTTCACAAAAAAAAAAGAAAGGAGAAACAAGAAAAATCACCGCGGCCATCCAATTATTATTTTTTCCGGCAGCCAATCGTGTCGATAGTCGGGAACACTGCGGAATATCAATCAGTTTAACGAAAGTATGCCGTGTAATCGAGGGAGTAAGTATCGAAAAGCGAATCCGAGCGTATCGAACAGCGGAGTGGCTAGGTCGTAAAAAAAAAAAAGGGAAAAGAGAAAAAGGGAAAAAAAAAAACAGTTGAATTACAGCGTTGAATTTCGACGCAGAGCAGGTTCCCTCTGCCAAAAGCTACACTACTTTGTCCGTTTACGTCGTCGATACCGAGAAGCTTTTGAACCTAATGACTGTTTCTCTTTTCGTTGAAAGAGAGAGAGAGAGAGAGAGAGAGAGAGGAGAGTGAAGTCGGCGCAATTCCAGAAAAAACAAGGGAGATTCCCCGGCGTCGAGACGCGACGTTAAAGTGGTCCATGACTTTCTCTCTCTTTCTCTTTCTTTCCGTGCTCTTCGTCCTCGTTCTCTCTTCGTTTCACCAGCTACAAGTAGAGATGGGATCGAGCAGCTCGCAGATTCGAACAACAGTCGTTTGGATAGGTATTCCCAGCGATACTTTTGAAATCTGTTTCTCGTGTCAACAGTGAAAATCTAAAGGGGAAAATCACTCTGTAAAATTCTAATTTTTGAGATGTGCTCTCAAGAGATATCTCTGCTCACGTGAGCTTAACAATTGGGAGAACTTTGTTCTAACTTGATAATTTATTCCTCGTCCACGTCCTTTCGTGTTGATATATTTCTTACAAAAATTACAATGCTCAGAAAAGAATTTAATTATTGTCGATGTTGATCTTTTGTTTGACACCAAGAGACAAATTTTGGTGGAAAAGTGAGAGTTGCATTATAACAACTTCGGTTCAAATACAAAAGTTTATCCAACCAGATACCGACCAAAATTTGATTCAAACTTAAATCGAATAGGTCTTGAATAAATGGAGTTTTACTGTACCTGCGAACGTAGGTAGATATCAGACTCGATCCCATCCCTAGCTGCGAGACCTCCATTCCATGGTGTTCCATTTCGGCCGCGAAACGCATCAGAGAAACCCGTGGTCGTCGTCTCGTCCAGGAACAACGACAGAACACACACACACACAGACACAGAGAGAGAGAGAGAGAGAGAGAGAGAGAGAGAGAGAGAGAGAGAGAGAGAGAGAGAGAGAGAGAGAATATGCGCGAACCCCGAAGCCATTGGCTGGCGTTAAACTCACGGAGTGGCCTCAGGGGAGGTCAATTGATCGTGACGTCACCGGCGCAACACAATAAAACATAATGGCTGAGCCAGCCTAAGCAAAACATGCGACCGGTTCGTGACCCGAACAAGACGTCCGTTCAGAACAGTCTGCCCACTTCTTCCGTTCCTTTGCTCGCGCCAGCGAACCTCTCTTTCGCCGATTCGATGTTCACACCACATGACAAACTTCTCGTTCATGCGAGATTATATCATTGACTGTTGATTTTAATCGTTTCTCGGCTAGAATCGAATTTTTTCTTTCCCCCGCTGAAGAAGAACGAAGAAATTGCAGGTAATTGGAGTTGGGCCTTGGTTTGGATTTAGGTTTCCAAAGTGAGTCTCAGCTTGTAAACTGGGAGACCTCTGGAAATGTAAAAATAAGCAGAAAGGAAAGTTTCCGGGAAAATCGAGTTTCGAAAATTTACCAAGCGCACTTCGGTTTGAGTGGAGACTAGGCGAGGATGAATAATCGACAGAAGTGTACGTAAGAAATGTAAAAGCTTCTATATCAAGGCTTTGTATTGAAGAAAACAGAATACTTTGAACGTATTTAGTTCACATTCTGCAACACGGTGCGACTTGAAAGATATCTGTACATTCATTTATTTTGTTTTATCAGTACACTAAATTAATTCTGACAGAAGGACACAAGAATAGTTGGCAAATTTGAAATTGGAGTAAATAGCGGCAATTGACCAAATCTTTCCCTCTTATAAATAAACAAAATTCTGGTTCTAGTCAGAGAGAGTTAGGAATATACTTGTCACATACAAGTCACTTGATACATTTTTTGATACAAATTGAATGTTCTCGCCAACTTTTATATTCTATATTTTCGACTTGCGAAATACATAATTTTTCTACGTTGTTATAGTCCAAATTTTAACACGCTAAAAGTCCTAAACACGCGAAAAGAACCAAATTCTATCACAAATGTCTGTCGCGGTCACTTTCTCCGTCGAAAGAGAGAATGATGAAAATTGAATGCAAATGTCCATCGACGAAGAGAGTAGACTTGGAGGAAAAAAAAAGAAGAGAGAAAGACGAGCGATTAACAGCACAAAGAGAATGGCCTGGTGATATAACCGCGTTCCACGAAACTCGATTATCATACAATGACGACGGTGCATGCCTCCGCGTTAATTACGCGATTAGACGACGTGGCTGGATTGAACGATTCCAAGAACCAGGCTGTCCATCTCGCCAGAACGATCACACAGCTGTCTGTGCCGGTTCCGAAAGGAATCCATTAACCGGGGCAAGTGAATGACACGTACGCGTGAAATGTTCGACGATAGGCTCTCTGATCCATTCGAGAATCCTACGATACATATCGATTTGAACAGCTCCGAAAGGTTTGGAAAGATCTCGTAATGTTGCATATTTCTTAGTTTTTAAAACACAATGAAAATATCTGGACTTGAATTTAATTTAAGTTTTTTCGTACATTCTGATGTTTTATTGAAGAAAAAAATGGAGGAAGAAACTTTCATTCACGTTCGTTCAGTTGTACACTACATTCATTTCTCTCATCAAGTTGTCAAGATTGATTTTTTTTTTATACCGCGAGGTATCCAGCGTGATCTTGAATTTTTTAAAACTGGAGGAATGCAATCCTTCTTCGTATCGAAATTTAAAACAGGGAATATTAAGCGAGCAGCGAATTATGCAAAACGTCGTTCATAGTCTCGCTATTTATCTTATAGTTTCGACAAATACTTGAAGTTGATGTCTTCGGTACGTCGTTCCGACGTCGTATTTCTGTTCAGATACCGTGCAATTTTTATACAAAACGTTTCCCGCGAAGGACGCGTGCGCATACCAATGCACGTATGAAGTTGTCGTGCGACTGAACAAGTTACGTAAGTCGGTCTGTTGAACAGAACTAAACTTCGACTCGCAGAAGTCGAGCTTCTTTTGAATTCTGATGAAATACGCATTGAAACTTTGTCAACTTATCTTCCTAAACCTTAATTTTCTCCCTGTCGAATTGAAGAACAGCGGTGAACAATTATCATCCGGTAAATTAAATTGACCTACTCTCGGACATGGATGTTCGACTTTGACACATTTTTTAAGAAAAACTTGTCAAATTAACCGAAGAATTTCGAGTACTAAGATTTTCATTCCAGTGAAGTGATAAAAAGGAAAGAGAAAAAGTAAAAGTAAAATTTCTAAGGTAATACATAAAATCATCGAACTACCTTCTCGCGTTTAGATTAGATTCTACCTTGTAATTTGAAAATGATATTTGTAATTTATAATATTATAATATTGTAATTTGTAGTGTAAAATGATACTATTAGAAAACGAAAAAATTTCGAACACTCGAAAAGAAGAAAGAAAAGAAAAAAAAAAAAAAGAAAGACGTAGAGAATTAACAGTCGAAGAAAGGAAGAAAAAAGAAAACGAACGAGAGAGAAGTGCAGAATCTCGCAGTGTTATTTACGCGCGATACATATTTACGTGTATGTGACCCTCTGCACGGAACAGGAAACAATAAATTCCAGGACACCCTGTAGATCGATCGATGTCCCGGAGAGAGCTATTCGCAGGGGGTTAGGTCAGCCGTGCAGGTACGTAGCCGGGCCAGGCCACGTACCCGGTTCTGTACGCGTGTCGTCTCCTCTTCTCTCGCTCGTTCACGATCGCGGCCATAAAGCCCACAGCTAATAACGATCGGGCCGCTCGCTCGATTCTCCATTACCGTGCGATCAATTAAACTCGCCCTGCACACGAGTCTCGCGTGTCAAACGAAGCGCGGTACAACGGATCCAACAAGGGCGACGAACTTTGAAATCGAAAACCGGAGCGCGTATATTTGCCGTTTGACGGCGATCCCCGGTTTCGTCCGAAATTGTTGCGCGAATTTTTCTCTTTTTTTTTTTTTTTTTTTTTTTTTTTTTTTTTTTCCTTTTTGGATTACGCGCGACGCGGAACACGCGAACTGGGAAATTTCAACTATTTCACGGGACGATGTCGATCGGAACTTTTCGAACTTTGTCCTCCGTCGAAGTTTTTTTGTTTTCGAATTTCTACAAACGTGGATCGCAGAATGGTAATTAGAGAACAGTCGCAAAGTGGTGGAAATGTTTGCTTCTATTTTCATGAGATTTTAGACAGAGCAGAAGCGAATCTCTCATTGATACAGCTGTCACCCTGTTCTTCGCTTCGTTCAAACCATTTCTATACGAAATTCGTATTTTTATATGATGGACACATGGTCTCACATCTATTAAATAATAAAGATAAAAGTGTCAAACAATAATAATACAGATAATAGTTGAATGAATGAATCTTCATTTTCAGCCTTTTCTTAGAAATAGACCTCAGTACTTGCATTATTCTTTACATTTTGTTCTACCCTTTTAATTCCCTTAGTTGTCAAGTGTTCTCTTATTCCTTTTCCCTTACATACTAGTATTGCATGACAGACTTTAACCTAACCTTGTACCATAAATAGACTAATAATTGGACTAATAGAAAATGATATATGCACGATGCCCTGGCACTTAATATATCTCTCTTTGGTTCTGTAATACAGATAATAGTTAAAAAGAAACAAAGATAAAAGTTTCAAACGAATTTTTCATCGTCGAATAGAGTCACCAAAAAGAAAAAATCCCTAGCGTCGCCATAGGTAGACCTCCTTGAGAGAAGATGGCGCGAAAAGCTGAAGTTGGAAACTTTTGAAACCTCGTGCAATTATCTTTATTATGATTTAGATCGCGTTCATCTGCGAGAAAGTGATCGAAAGACGTCGCTCTGTTGCTGAGCAGCGAATATGCGTAATTATCATGCCGTAAAGACGTATCGTCGCGCGAGAAAGAGAAGGATAATTTATCAAAACGGATCGTCGGCGGGGAAATCTCGATCGAAAACTCGCGGCACGCGGCTCGATTTACGGCTAAACGCGCGTTTGTCAATGACACGTTGATGGGAACCGGCGATAACTCGTTCGGCGAGATGATTTACGGTGAGTGAACACGGTGGATTCTCTCCTTTTCTCTTCTGGCGGCACCTGGCTTTCATTCGCAACGCGTTTTGCACGTTCTGGCCGGTGATTTCGGCGCGTAGATTCCGGAGTCGTCGTACCGTGACTGACCGGCCGCGCGGTTGAAGTCGTTTTTACTGTTATGCTTTCAAGGCCGTTAACTCACGCCCACGGTGGAGTTCAGATCCGCGAGTAACGCTCCACGATGCAAGTCGGCTCCTCGTATACGTGTGTATACGTACATTAATTCCATTATCTCTCGCACGCGGACGATCGAGCGTGCGTATGCAAATCTTTGCAATAACTTTTTTACACGGTCTTGCGAAAGCGTCGCTCACGGACACCTTCCACGCCTGTTCGCGTCCGTGAGAATGGAAATTGTGCGTACATAACGCCCAAATTGAAAAAACCGGGAAAAATTTTTGAGAATTTACGTCCGAGCTTAATATTGCGTTAGTTGTATCATTCTGAGTTGTTCGTTTCTGGAGGATTTATTATTAGGAATCTAATCTTATGTATTTGGTTTGCTAACGTTTGTCACATATTATATATAGTAGAGATTTTGCTTTGAACGTTGCAACTTTACTAAGTGTGTGAAATATTAAGTGTACAACTTTTTACAATGTGTCCCGCAGACAAGAGAAATTTGCATGAATTTCTCCACCTGTCTTTGAATTAACAAACAATGCAATAAAGCCCAATTGCTCATCTACCTCGTCATTGAATTTCCTACCAATTCGTAATCACGAATGTGTACGTTTCAATTCTCAGTCTCGAAAATATAAATTTGCACGAGCCAGCAAAACGACAAACGCTCGTAAAAGCCGGATGCTGAATGCTCATTTTATCATCCAAATTGTCCCCTCGTTCGTCATCGAGGGAAGAGTTTCGTCGCGTCATCGGCAGAATTCAAAATGCAAATTCGAAATAAGATTATCCAGCCATGGAAATTATAAAACGAGCGACAATATTGTCGCAGCGTATTGGCGGGCTGACTTAAATTTCATAATAACCAGTGTCAAAGCCATCGAGTTTCATCGAGCTTCCCTCTATGTTCGACCATGTCGAGGGCTGTGCTCCTGACATTTTGTGTACACGCATTTCTCTCTCTCTCTTTCTCTCTCACAAACACACACACATACACACACACACTTTGGGTTCACTTCTCTCGATCGGGCTGGGTGCGCGAGTGGGTGCATAGGTGCATACTCTGTGGCTCGTGTAGGAGGTGGAGCATTCAAGCTTTATCGGTCGTAAACACGCGAGTAATTATCGTGGCCGGCCATCTTGGCCCGCAGACACGTCACATCCGGTCACTGACCATTCAATCGTTGCGATCCGAACTACGGCTAATAAATAATTCAGAAACAATGAGGGAAATCATCTCTCGCCTCCGCTGAAAATCCAGCTTGAGCGCGCTGAACTGCTTGATTGTGTTAGCCGGGCAGTGTCGATCATTCGGACTTTTCGATCATTCCCGTGGACTTCAGTGATATTAATAACGACGATCGGGTAGCTTTGGTAATTTTTAAATTATAACTAAACACAAACGAGTGAATTTGCAAATATGGTCATACGTGATTGATTTCGTTCGTTGATTTCGAAACAGTCACGAGATTTTAACACTGAGGCGTATTTAAATACCCCCTTCGCTAGTGGACGGATTTCAATCGCCAGGTTTTAGTCGAAGTTTAATCTTACATGTTTTCACATAAATTATTGTAGTTTCTATATTTTCAAAGTTAATCAAATCAAATAAAGGCTCAAGCTACTCAAAACAAGAAGAGAAAGACCGGACATTCGGCTTTCTCAGACTTTACATAGGTATCGATATATCGGACCTATATTAGTACTTAGAAGATTAAGTGGCCTCAGGACACAAAGGGTTAAATTGAGAATTGGTAACGAAGTTTTTCTGATACACAGTCGCCTCGAGTCACGATTTTTAACATACTTGTTTGTGAGAGAGGAAACTTGATTGAATCGGAAATAATTAAACTGCCGGAATCTGAATCTTTTCAGGGATATAGAAAAGATTTTTAATTAATCTCCAGAACATTCACGCCGACGCATCCTCTTGTTTACGACGACCAAGTTGCTTCTACGTATCTCTTTTTAGAGAATCTTTAAAATTAAAATCTTTGATTGTTAAGAATTCTTAGTCGATTAATTTTTTCCCCAAAGTTATATTTCAATTTCAATGAAAGTGACCGCAAAATTTATCATTGGCATTAAACTCGACGTCACTGGATATAACGGAACGAAGGAAAGATTGAATGAAATTTAATAGAACGCGAGGATTTAATTAACTGGATCTAAGACAGAGAGAGGGTTAAGGCACGGGTGTGTCGCGCGGCTTTGACGCGGCAGAGAATAAAAGGGAAACTCTAGTAGATGATTGGTGTTCACCGTGAACCCTCGAGCGGCTGCCCTTTCGGAAGGGTAGAGTTCAGAAAAACAACAGAGAATATATAGAGGAATCCCATGGCCGGAGAAGGGTGAGAGGCAACCCCCTGCCCCGATGAATATCGACTTGGCCAGACTTGCCTCTGCCTAGGGATCAGATTAGACACGACTGACCGAGTCTCGTGGCCATTTAAACGCTTTGTCAAAATCCGAACGTCATCACCGCTGGCTGCGCTTCTGCTCGAGCGCTCCGAGAGAGAATTATATACCCCCCACGTTAGCTTTGAGAATTGAGATGAATTTAATCCGGCGGAGTTACAAGTGGCGCACTGGTACACATGTGCACGTTGTAATGTAACATTGTGCAGTCAGGTCGTATCGCTGGTGAAGAAGCATTAACAGAACTACCGTAGAGAACTAAAGTAGAAAATTTCAAAGTTTCAAGTCTTCAGAAATAATATTCAAATATATAAAATATATGAGATATATTTCAAATTTTGACCATTTTGGTAATTTTAAATAGCGCAGAAATTTACAGGGGACCGTGAAAAATTCCTGAAATGAAAGTTAAACGTAAATCGCAAAGAGAATGTTTATATTTATAAATTGTGCGAGCCGACGTTGACCAAGCGATAACACTTTATCACTGTAATGACATATTGATATTAATTAATCAGATAAAATCAGCTTGAATGGAGTACGATTTATATATACGAAGGAAGTCGAGGAAATAAAGTTTTAATACCTTGGTACACGAGTGAAAGAAACAACATTTAATAGTACTGTTACAAACAAACATATACATCTCTAAATATTAATAAATATGCTACATTTATAAGTACTATACTAAACATATACTATACTGCATTAATAATCTCTAAATATTAATAAATAGAGACATTTGTTGATATGATAAAAGCACATAAGCACATTTACACACACACACATATATATATAATAATTTCTCGGTCTTCAATAAGATTACCTACGCGCAACGAGAAGAAAGAACCAATTGAATGTATAAAAATGAAAACAAAGTGTAACAATAACATACAACGTAACAAATAATATAAATAAAGATAAAAGAAATCAACAAGAACGTACAAATGGTAAAAAGATTCGCGACAGAGTGAAGACTCGTAAAACCTCGTCGATCGTCGAGAGGTGAATGAAACGAGAGAAAAGGAAACAGAGAGAAAGAAAGAGAGAGAGAGAGAGAGAGAGAGGCAACGAAAAGAAGTACCATCGGGGGAAAATGGTTTTCTCGATGGTTGGCTCGCGGTCTCTCGTCTTGCGGTTATTTTCGGGCCGCTCTATTTCTGTTGGCGCTCCCTGCAACGCGCGCGCGTCGAAGTTTGTTGATAAACTTATTTCGCGCGAAAGCGCGACGAGGAGGGGAGATGGCGATCTCGCGGGCAAAAGACAGCGAGAAACGACACCGGGGACCCGTGTACGAAAATAAAAAGGATTGGCCAACTGCCAGAGACCACCTCCTCCTCTTATATATTCTTCCGAGAGGAGAGTTTCTCGCAGGCCCCATGCCAAGCTCGCCACCTAATTTATCCGTAAAACGACTCAACGACCGATCGTCGAAGCTCTCGCTTTGACAAACCGATCCTCCGTTCTCCAAGCTCTCGCTTTTCCTCTGCCCTGATCAAGTTGGTCAAATGCGTTTGTGGTTCGAAAAATCGCTGGCCACACTCGACGAGAAATTCGCAGGTTTTCAACAGTTTTCGCCGAATTGCATGTGAGAGTTTTTGGAAAAATGTTCGAAATATTCGAAGGCCCAACGATTTCTCAAATTTCGCCGAGAATCTGAAACAAATCGCGTATATTTTCCATTCGAAGGCTGTTCGAAATACGCAGTCACACGACAGTAATCGAAATTTCGAGAATTTTCAATTTAACGTTATCAGACTGAGGAGTCGAGAGTTTTTTTTTGGGGAGGGGGAGAGGGAGGGTTGATTCGGTTATTTGTAGAAATTCTATTGTCGAGGCATCGCGTTAGACAATGGTGACGTCTTTTCTTGAGTTCGTTCGTGTCGTGCGACTCATCGTTGAAAATTAAAGTGGCGCTCTTCGCGGAGGAATCGATGATCGGCGCCGAGGGGAAGTAGGTCAATCCTCGCGAGTTCGATTTCCTTCGTTTGTGTTTCAAGTGGCTCGTCGTCGTCGTCGTTGATCGTCAAGTTCGCGCGTAGATTTCTCCTGACCGTTCGAATTGACCGTTGGTAAACTCACCAATGAAAATAAATTAACTTCGGTCCTTGACTCTTCGAGGTTTAGTTCGAGTAATTTCACTGTAATCAGTGATAAAATATTGAAGTTCAGACAATGAAAAGATCAATTCTTTCCACTTCTCTCTCGCGATTCGCCTGTACGGCAGTTAGTTTCTTGTCTGCGCGAGACAGTCGCAAGAAACAAAAGGACCAACGCGAAACGTCGGCCAAGAAAAGGAAGATGTTCCGTCGGTGTGGCTCGACGAGTTCGTCACGTGTTGCCCATACGGAATCGGCTCGTATTTTTTCAGACTCTCGTAACTCGTCAGCCTGCCCGTTGCTTGTCACAGGGTGTTTCTCGTGGACGGGAGGAAACGTGTCGCCAAGCAATGGTCGACGAACCGAGCGATCAGTGATTCTCAATTCCCACGTTGCAACTCCAATTTTCTATCGACGTATTATTCTCAACTATCATCGGACAATGAAACTCAGTCAAAGTACCATTGAAACGTTATCAACTGCCAAGTGAAATTCTGCCAGCTCGAGGCAAATTTCACTCAACGAACTCTCTCTGAAACAAATTAGTAATTCGCTAATTCGCGAGTTCTCTGCTTGTAATTGTTACTGTTTGGTTAGTATTTAGCGATAGCCAATGGCCAGTGGCCGAGTGCGGCCACGTTGAGAGAATTATATCATCGGAGAATTTTTCTGCCTTACGCAGTTTATCTTCGTCGTGCAAACGTAACTTGGCGTTACGCAACCCACGCGGTTGGGTAATCATTAACTGTGAACGATATTCCCTCCCGTTTCCAATTGGATTTCGTGATTATACCCGTGTAATTTCCCCCTTCCCCCGCCATTCCACATGTTCTCACCGTACTTTCGTTCTTTTTCGCTAACGCGCACTTCCCCTCAACGCGTTTCACCACCACCGTGAACCACGTTCTATCCGTGAGAATACTCAACTTTCACGCAAAATATTATACATTACAATTTCATTTCACGATCGATATAAACAACTGCAATTTACAATACGATATAGACAATATATAAAGTACAACATTGTATAGTGTGTAATATGTACAGTGATACAATTTTTTATGTATCATGATATAATTATGTAATTATGTCATACGTTATAAGTTTATAAGTATAATATTATACAATGTGTATAATATTAATATACAGTATTATATAATATAATGCAATATACTACACAATATTGCAAGTGCAATATACTATACAATATTGTATAGTGTATACAATATTACGATACGATTCAATATACATATAATATAATATAATGTACAATATACGACATAATTAGGTATTACATTATATTGTACATTCCAATTTTATAATGTAATACGCATACAATCTTGACGTATAAATACATATACATATATAGAGTATATAACATTTCATTATATTTTTGTATTTTGTCCAATTGCTTGTCGCTTAATTCTTTTAAATTTCACTGTGAGTTGCCGCATGGTCGGAAGGGAAAACGTAAAAAAAATGAAGTATCGACGGTGCTCCCTCCCGGTTGGTTAATCGTCCGTCAAAACGTGGAAAATGAAATCTGGCTGGTATTGTCGCCGGTGAAACATCGCCTGCGGGCCTTCGCTTTTTGCCTGGGAAAAAAGATTCCTGCGCACGTGAACGAAAATCCCGGCGACGAAAAAAGGGGGGGATCCAAAATGCAAATAAAATCTTTCACCGTACGCGAAAATTCATATCCTGTCTGAATGCGTCGTATTTTTTTTCGTCGAACACCACCGAGAATCCTCCACCGTATAATTTCGTAACTTTTGATATATATACATAGGCATGTATACACACACATACACACACACAAGCTGGCTCTGAAATTTCTCTCGCTTTCAGCTGAAAATTCGCTGCTTCCGCGTTCGTTTTATTTTTCTCTGTTATCATACGTTCGAATTAACCGCGAAATGGTCGTCAGTGTTTTGGGTGATTCAATCGCCCGGTCATTTTCTTCGCATTTATGGACGAAATATCGTCGGATGTTCGCAGTTTTGTTTTCGAACGTAGTACGCTCGACTTCTGAATTTTGACGCCTGATTCTTGTTAGATTATCTGCGATTTCTTCAACGATATTCCAATTCTGGGCAGAATGAGATTCATTTCAATCGTTCGTCTATCTCCCAGGGAGATATCCTAGACACCAATGAGCAAATTCCAAATGCAAACCGGCGCAAACAGATTCAGTTTGGAACGTGGAAACCTCCCGTTGGAATCACAGCAAATATCAGTCTCGCGTAGAGCGTATCGCGTATTCGATTAGAAATTACGGGTTTCGGGTCTCGCTTTGAGGTCGCGTCGAATTCCGGTGACCTGGTTTAAAGCGCGTCGAAACGGGCGCAAACAAGGCGTGCGTTTGAACTCTGCGTCGCTGATCGATCGGAAACTTGAAATCGACGCCGAATTTTCACGGTTTTCAACGCCTCGTCCTTTCGCCAGACGTTCAATCGCATTTGTATTGTGTGAATTTGATGGGCAAGGGTCTCTGAATCACGACTGGAGATCTCAAGGAAAGATTTGTCACTTGTGAGTTCGATATTCTCTTGAAAACGAGTTATAGATCTATTAAGATCTAAGTATTATAAAATTTTTTATAATGTTATGAGATCTACTGTATAAAATAAAATAAACTCGCAGTTATAGAATACTTTGTTATAGAATATATAATAAATTCTCGAAGAATGAAATTGTGAAATACAACTGCCAGAAAGGACATATCAAAATAATTAAAAACTGTTGTATCTCGCAAATAAAAATCCAGCGTCACATTTCAGTCAGCACAACGCACAATATATTTGACAGCTTGCTCAAGTATATCTATTCTAGTGACTCTCTTAACCAAACGAATGTGTGAATCATCTCATCTCGATTCCGCTTTCTACGAGATTCCGTATTTTTGTCGCAAGTTCTTTCGTCACGTTTGGAATATCTATAGTAGATCCAGAGATAAACCAGAAAAGACTCGCAGTATGATTTCGAAGCATGAATCACGAAGCATAAAATCGCTCCAATCATTTTTCGACTCGTTCTCGTTAACCTCTTGCGTTGGAATGACATGCCCACGCACGTCGAGAACATTTTGTCCCCCAAATTGCAACGCTTCCTCAGTTTCAAGTATATTTAAGTGAAACAAAACAAGGCAGAACAAATATTAAATTCATTACGTCTCAATAATTTCTATCCAGTGATCGTCCTACCGACGAATTGTTGTATATACGGGTTTGGTCGCTCGTTATGGTCCGCAATCAGTTGCCAGCGCGAGTGGTAAAAAACAATGATCGTCGAAAGTTTGTTGCCCGTCTGGCCAGCGTTTCGCCCTCGTGTTCTGAGAATAATAGTTTGCGAAACGGAGAAAAAAAAAGACAGAGAGAAAGAGAGAGAGAGGAGGTGAGTTAAAATGTAAAGCCAAAGTACGTTCGGGCGCTGTTCAATTACGCAGAGCGTAATGCCGGCGGACCTCGACAGGAGGACAAACCGCAGTCGCTAGGAGACGCGGAACGTCGAGTTTGCGAATGCAGCCATCCAACGTTACATGCACACGCGTGTCCCCATGTATTCTCGGTACATAGAGGTCTGCGCATCGGATAAACGCACCCCACGTATGCAACGCCGTTGCCCGCTCGAGTGCTCCTCTCCCCCTCCGGGTAATAACAGTAAATCCTTGGTAATAAATCCCTCTGCCCTGTCTCCTCCCTTCGAGCTCTCCCTGCCCCCCTCTTTCTCTCTCTGTTTCCTCCTTCTCTTCCTCTCCTGTTCTCCGCGCGGAGCAGAATTTCACGAGTCATCGACACGCTTTGCGAAAAATTGGGTCAATATCGCACGTTCGAAAGTTGTTATCTCGGCTGAAAGTGCTCGCGGAGTTAAATTAATTATTTATATTGACTTTCCATCTCTCGCGTGAATTCGTGAAATCATCGAAGCGTCCGTAAGTGAGAAGTGATTGTCTCACGCGAGAGAGGGCAGAAAATGAATTGAATTCGCTCTTTCACTCGCACGATCCCGCTGACGTTGAATTGTTGATCTGCCATCGAGAAGCAGATCGTTCGAAATTTTAAATCATAAATTATCGTAGTATCGTTGTCCACCAAGTTTTTTTTTCATTCCTTTTCGTCCATGTGTGGATTTTCCTCTTTCCTCGAACTTAGTCGCGTGCAATTAAATTTTTTCTTGACACACACTCGTGTGTCAATAGTTTCCTTGTTTTCAACCAACGAGTGTGAAATAATTGTAAACGATCCCAATCAAGCTCAGAATTAAACATCATTCGCCTGATTCGCTGCAAATTTTCTCAGGCGAGATTTCCTCAATCGACAGTGTTGAACTATATCAAAGTTTGTCAAAAACGACCGAACCTAATCTAATTTTTGTTAGAAATTTGTATGTGAATAACGTATTTTCAACAGTTTAAATGATTTTTCGAAAATGAAAGCTTGTGCAATTTATTCAGTCATCATAGAGTTTGAATCTTCCCATTTTTTTATTATTAATGTTTCTGATGGAGGTTTTATACTTTAGTCATCGGTTAAATTCTTTTTCAACTAATCTGTAATTTAATGTTCAACAATTGAGCGTGACTGTCAAATCATTTTTGCCAACTCTTGTCGTATCGAAATTCTAGTCGGTCCAGAATTATACTTATAAACATATATATATATATATATATATATATATATATATATATATATATATATATATATATATATATATATATATATATATATATACATCGTGTTTCATCTCACTGACGCTATCTCGTGATCGTTTCCGTCCTTTCGTTAGATTCGAACATACGATTTGTTCGTAGGGTGGCGGACCAAGAGCCAATTCCTCGGATTTGGCAAGATTTGAACAGTGTCGAGGATACTGCGAATCCTCGATCGGGGTCAAGGAGATGAAAGCTGCGAAGCGTTGTGGATACAAGGGATTGAGATAGCGAATTGTTTGTTTAGCGAATTAGTAGATCGTTTTCTGAATACATACGTACGTAGATCTCTTCCTAGATGATCGACTGACGCCCTTTTTGTATTTTTTTTTTTTTTTAAGTGAACGATTTCGTTCAAACGATCAGTTTAGAAATTTTCTAGATGAAAATGTTTTAGCTTGCAAGTGCAGATTTCGAACCGAAATTACGAATCCGTGTGTGTAAAGATAAGCATTTTTTACGAGTAAATATTTGAAACGTAGATAAAACGTCTTTCATTCCAGATATATATATTTTATAGTTCTTATATTTTTGCGAAATGTTTCAATCCTCAACCTGTAAACTGTGTTGTTCAAAATGAAAATTAAAAGACCAGGACGATGTCCGTTCGATTATAATTTACAAATGCAATTGTATGAATTATTGAAATTATTAAATTGTACGAACTATCAAATTACCGAACTATATAGATTCTATTAAATTATCTGCTATATTATGCAATCGTAGCGTCAATTACAACTGTAAATTGCAAATTATATTGTGCAAATCATACGTAGTCGATTTTTTCCTTGAATAGTCAGTAATATCGTTTATTTGCTTCAATATCAATTCGTCGATATCATCGACGAAACTTGACCGTTAAATTACAGCAGTTATTTCGATAATTTTCCAAACAGTAAACTATGAAAAATGAAATACGCGTGAAAGAAAAGAAAATCAATTACAAATTCGATCTGTCAATGCTCCGACAAGAACAGATACCTAATGTAGCTATTCTGTGTTTGACGAGTTCACTCCGTCATCGACCCAAATGCCTGCTCACTTTTAAAAACAGAGCCACACAGCCAACAGGTTAATGGCCGTTGAATTAATCGCGGTACACGCGTCTCGGACGGATTAGCGAGTCTCCTCCGTAATTGCTAAAACGTGATGCAACGCCGAATCGATCGACCTTAATCGGCAAGGATGAACAAGGGTGTACGAGCAACCTTCCACTTATCGCGTAAACACGACCACTCGCGATCGATAACTGTGATTATACCTTCGATGACATGAATTGCGAGCAGCTCTCTCGGAGAGAGAGAGAGAGAGAAAGAGAGAGAAAGGAAAGGGGTAGACAACGTAATTTCTCATTAATAGATTGTGTAGAACGTGTTATGCATTCGTTGGAAATTTCGTCGCTCGCATAAATGCATGTACAAAAAATACATGTACTGAAAATGCGCCTGGGTCTCGTTTCACTCGTGACTAACCTTTTCATTTATCATTATACATTTATACGCATTTATACGTTCCATTTTCGTATCAAAATATGCTTCGTTTTGATGCGAGAATGGTTTAGAAAATGCGTGAGAGTGAAGCGAAGCGCGAATGGTTGATTTCTGGATGTTCGCGCGACGCGGAAATATCTAAATATTTAACACACTTGCGATTACGTTAGTTTGAGTCGCACTGCGGCCATTTCGTTAAACTCACTTCCCGTTTTTTAGCCCCTTGCGCTGGCAACTGGCTGCGCGGACCATAACGAGTGACCGAATACCGTGTGTACAATAATTCGTCGCTTTCGTTTTCTTTTGAACACGTCGGCACGACTGTCACTGGATAGAAATTTTTTTGTTTCACGTTTAAATGTATACTTGAAACTGAGAGAAACGTGGAGCAAAAAATTCTCGACGTGGCGCGTGGCACAATCATTGCAGCGCAAGAGGTTAAAGTCACTATGTCAAAGGAGAAATGATCAAAACCGCCAATGATTTAATTATGAGATACGAGATTCAGTTAACAGAATGACAAGTATAATTGTAACCGTAGCTGAACGTTAACTTAACGTCACACGAACGAAGTAGGATCATCATCCAAGGTGCAGTCGACTGACCAAGCGTTCAATTATTGTTTCAGAGAAGAACTCGGCGCGCAACAGTCGAAGAAGACGCGTGAGCGAGGGGGCGAGTCGCGACAAGGACGGCGAGAGCAACTTGTCCACGCGGCAGGAAGATCGCGAGAACAAGGGGCCACCGTCCGGAAGGCCGAGCAACCGCATCCCCCGAACGGTGTTGGAGGAGGCGAACAGCGCGTCGAGCAGCGCTGCGAAATTGCGAAAACGTGGCACCGCGGTAAAAAGTCCGGTGGAGAGCGCGTCGCAGCGACCGGTGCGACGAAGGCCGAGACTCGGTTGCCAGGGTGGTGCGAAAACCGAGGCGGAGGAGGACGTGGTCGACGTAAAATCCACAAACGAAAAGGAGGAACGGTTGAGCGGAGTAAGACCAGCGGATCAGGAAGACTGCGCGAACGAAATTGTCGGCGAGGAGAACGAGGATCGGGATAGTTGCGATCCGCTGATCAAGAGGCTCAGGACAAATCCGATCGGCAGGAAGCTCAGGTCCGAGCGAAAGGGTGGTAAACTCGGCGAGGAGGCGGCATCGGACATCGAGGGGACAGAGGAGGAAGAAGATAGAAAGGAGAAGAGCGCGGAGGGTGAAGGGGCGAGAAGCGAGAAGCTCGAAGAGAACGAGGCGAGTCAGTCGAGGGAGCGTGACAGAGAACCGGAGCCTCCACCTCCGGACAAAGTAGACCCTGGAGGCAACACGGTTCTTCTTCAACGAAGGCAGTCGACGAACGGATCGGATCGAACGGAGGAAAGATTCGAACGCACGAAAGCGGACGCCAGAGAGAGGAGGTGTAAGGAGCAACAGCCGCAGGTGTTGGTGAATGGATCGGTGCTCGACTCGTCGCCGTTGTCGGTGGTGGACAAAGCGGCGAGCGTGCTGGTTGACACCAAGGCTGGCTTGCTGAAATCCGACTCGTCGTCGAGGGGTAACAGCAAGAAGAGCGTCCCCGAGGAGGAAGAGGACGACGAGGACCACGGGAATCGGGAGGAGGAGGAGAACGGCGGTGGCCGAGGAGGGGAGGAAGCACGTGCACGGGCAGAGGAAGAGGAACAGCAGGAACAGCAGGAAAAGCAGGAAGAGCAGGAAGAGCAGGAAGAGGAGGAAGAGGAGCGAGGCTCGCGAAGAACCGAGCTGACTACCGAGCTAGGCACGGAGGATAGCGTGGGTAGCGTGAGTGGCGTGAGGGCGGCCAGTGTCGAATCGGTGGTCGAGCTGCTGGAGTCGAGCAGTCAGGACTCAGGCTCCGTGCTGGAGAGGCTGAGTCCGCTTAGTGGCAGCGGCGGCGGCGGCTCTGGCAGGCAGAGCCTGCTCCTGGAGCAGCAACGGGAGCAGGAGCGCAACCGGCACAACGAGAGTCCTGTCATTCTAGCCGAGAGACTGAACAAGCCGCCACCGCCGGTAGCTGGTCACCATCATCACCACCTGCAGCAGTACCATCAGCATCACCATCACACACCGTCGCACCATCATCAGCAGCAACGTTACTCGTCCGGTAGTCCGGTGATACATCATCACGCGCAACAACCGTCGCAACAGCAACAACAGCAGCAGCAGCAACAACAACAACAGCAGCAGCAGCAGCAAATACCGCATCCGCATCAGGTAGCCAGCAGTCCGCATCATCATCATCAGCAGCAGCAGCAGCAACAGCAGCAGCAACAACATCAACAATCGCAGCAGCAGCAACAGCAGCAGCAGCATCATCATCATCAGTTGGCCTCGTCTAGCCTCCTCGAGGTGCAACAGCAGTCTCACACATCGAGGGGCGGCGATGAGGCCGGCCTCATGGAAGTGGAGGCCGGGGCCGGAATACCTGGAAGCGGAGTGCTCGCTGGTGTGCCAGCAGCGGTCGGTATTCGAGCGGTGGGCGCCGCGGCTGGTAGCGGTGCCGCGAATGCAGCCTATGGAGACAGCGGTTCCGACAGCGGGGTAAGCTCCTTGAGGAGCGCTGGCTCCGGCGACGAGAGGAGCGGCAGCAGAAGTTCCGCGCTGAGCATAGACGAGACCACGAGCTCGTCAACGCCGACGGCAGCCACCACGCCTGCTAGAGTCTGGCACGTGCAGAGCGTCCAGCATACCTCGTTACTCATGGCGCATCCTCAACCACCTCCGAGCGCTGGACCTAGTTCAGCGGCGGCAGCTGCCACTGCTCCGCCGGTCGGTTATCAAAACCCTGCACCACCACCGCCCGGTCATCATCATCCCGCTGTCGCGTCCGAGATGCTTTGGAGGTCGCAAAGGTATCCACCACTGCCGCACTCGTTGCTCGGGCCCGCTCAACCCACCACCGAGGAGATCGTCGAAAGGGAGAGGATGCTTCGGTGAGTCTTTCATTTCTTTCGTTTCATTGTCACTGCAACGCGCGAGGTTTACTTGATTTTTAAATTGTGTCGTTTCGTTTCATTTCTCGGCTGATCTCTGACGAGTTTAGTCGCACGTGAAATTTTCGAAGGTAGTTTAGAAATTTTTGAAACGTCCGAGCGATGAAAATTCGAGAAAATTTCGAGAATATTACAAACTGCGGATTTTTGTGCAACTTCGTATTTCCGGTATACACAGTTAAAAGGTATTATACGTTGTAAACACTGTGTCACGTCACAGGTACAAAAATTTTCTACAAATACGCAAAAAACATTCGCAGTCCATCGAGAGACTTTCATCCTCAGTCTACACTCTGCTAGTAGAATGTGCACTAATCGAATCGGTTAAAATTCTCCGCCGCGCCGTGACGATCGAACTTCGCTGTTTAAATTTCGCCCCGCCATTTATCCTACGCCTACGTTCCACCCTCTAAAGCCATTAAAGTATCTCGTCCAACTTGAAACTTTCGTACGCAACCTTCCAATAAATCGGCGAACTCGTTGGAAACAATTTTCGAATTCGCTGGGTTACGAACGACGACGACACCGTGACGGGGACAATTTTTCGACTCGCTTGGCTCGGTTTCAGCAGTTTTTGCACCTTGCGTGCATTCCGCTCGGTCAGGAAACGCGAAACGCCATCGTGGACGAGCGGGCGCGCAAACGTCTCTCGGAGTGCAGCTGCGGTGCGCGTCGTTCTCTCGCCTCGGCCTTTCGAGAGACTCGTTCTTTGTTCGCTCTTTCTCTCGCGTGACTGCCGACTGCAAGAAGAGAGAGGCGACGAAAAACTGTGACCGGTGGAAAAGGTGGACGGGACTCGGCGGCGCGTTTTCTACGTTTCCGGGACGGCAGCTGCTGCGACACGCTGCCAACTTCCGGTTACGGTGATCGCGATAGTGAACTCGTTACCGATCGAACCCGTTTTCTCTTTCTCTCTCTCTCGAGGTCCGGTTTCGCTGTCGACGCCGACGGCGACCAACGACCGAAATTCCTCCGCCTTCGGGTATAAATAAAGCGAACCCAGATCGAGAGTGTCGGTGAACTTTGCTCTATCGAAGTCGAACGCGTTCGTGATGACGGTTCGATCTACAGTTTCTTCTCGAATATCGTCGATGATTTGTAATAATTCGTCGAAAGCGTTGTATTTGTCAAGCTTCAGTTTGAAGAATTGAAATTGAAAGCTGTCTCTTTCAAATCGGAAATACGACTATGAGTGATAGTACTCGGTGTTACAACTCAAAAATAGAGAGTATGTGTGTGTGTGTGTGTTTGTAGGTTTCACTTAGCGATGAAATTTTATTATTCTTATTTTAGTTTTCATCGTTTGTTATTCTGTTGTTGTATCAGATTTTGATAAATCGCATCGATTTGAAGCAGAATACACAACGAAGTGAGAACACGTTACTTTTCGCACATATATCGTATATCGAATTGGATCCTTGGAGAAGGATTTCCATAAAAATGTCCAAATTTACACGCGGAATATGAAACTACGTTCGTACGAACATTCGTTCCATTACTACTGCCAATTTTACGTCCACGATTGACAAATATAGGACGTCAAAAGTGACGTTTTTAAGTGGAAAAATATATTCTGCAAATCTTGTGATCGATGCAATTCTCACCGTCCTCGATCGACTGCAATATAATATATATATATATACACCGAACTCACTTAACAAAACAACTCTTCAACTATTTTAAGACATTTCTTCCCGAGTTATAATTTGCCTAAATTCTGTTGTGCGTAGGCACGTGTTCTAAAAAGCGAGCGTCTCTCGCGTGAAGGAAGAAACGAGAAGCTTACCGAGGTCGCACGTTCTTCCGCGACATTGGTATTGAACAGCGCCACTCCGTTCGTTTGTTAGTTCGTTCCTGATAGCTCCTCGACGAAAATAAACCAATCTCCGAGTACATACCGCAGATCGCTTTCGGCCACCGTTTATTTATGTCGGCGAAAGCACCAAATAATCCCGCGAGACTGCGGACGATGCGTGACGTGTGAGAATGAATGTTGGTTCTCTTGGAATTCTCGTTGTCGCGTAAATTTTCGTTTTATCGAGAGTGAGGAAATCGTTGTCGTTCGTCCTACGCGCTCGTTTTTCTCGTCCATCGTCGCTCGAGTAAATTGGCCTAGGTAGCCTGATAGGTTCTAATAGCTTTCAACTCGAATCTTTCAGCTCGCGCGTTTGGTCACAAAAGTTGATCTGATCTTAGAGCGAAAGAATCGACTTGTAATTATATCTGACTTTGTTTCATATCGATAGCTTATCCTATGTTTAATTTGTTTTCCATAGTTTTATCACAGCCACACATGTGAATTTCTTTCGGAGTTTTCGAAATACATTTTATTGTTAATTGCTTGATCTATCTTGTTTTGAAATGCATCGGAATAATGACGTTTTGTCGTAAAAATTTATAGTAAAAATATTTGTCGAAATTAAATACATAAAAGAATTTTTAATTCAGAAGTTTGGCCTACTACTTTCTTCTTAGATGGAATAAATCTTTTCGTACAATTCCCTGGAAATGAGAGATATAATTATTGCACGTCGTACAAATATTATAATTTTACTTCCAAATATAATTAATTCAGAAAGTGATTGTTTCTTTTGAAAAATTTGATCAAGCTTTCTGACCAACTCCAAAACTCGACGAATTATAATTCTTCTGTATGCACGAGCTAATTGTCAAGATAACGAGTGAATTTAGAAAAAAAAAAAAGGCAGAATTGTACGAGAAAATGATCGCACAATTGGCGAATCTGCGTCTACCACAAAACCTTCTGCTCCGGCAAGTGGCTTTCGTGTACCGCGTGAATTCACCCTGTGGTTCCTTCCTTGGATAATTTTTCTCGAGATCGGGATAGACGGTTCGCACGAGGTCCTAGATCCCAGCCCGGGATTGCTGGCTACGTATCGTATCGCCTGTGTCACGCGAGATCTTCATTAGCTCGGGGCGAAAGATATTCGTGCCGGCGGTTGCGGAACGCACCCCTCTCCGATAGTTTCGTTAGTTTTCGTGCATCGCGTAGCACCTCTCAGCACGAAACACACCTCTTCTGCAACGATCTTTATCGCCAGGAGGCGACGCCGACACGAGCGGTAACTTAAACTTTGGTTTAGCAGCGAGCGTGAAATCCAGCCGAGATTCCTGGAAAGACGTTGTCGCGCGATTAGTCACCGGGGAGAGTTAACGTGGGGTGAGGAGGATGGTGTCTATCAGGGAAGATTCAATTAACGAAAAGTTGGGGACGCTGTTACGAGACTCGCTCCACTTTCGTTTCTCTGTTCCCACGACGTCTCTTGTCACCATTTTGAAGAAATGTCGATATATTTATTTATCTACTTGTTATATAATTATATTATATAGCACGTAGTTCATCAAAAGCTTCGTCATTGACATCACTTGCTTTCAACACGAATTTAATTACCACTAATTAAATTGCACTATATATTGTCGATTCTTGGCGACAGTCTTTCCGAAATCCTCCCCAAAATCTCGATTCCTCGTTAATACTTCGTGCATTTTCTCCATCAACAACACGAATTGTCGATATTAATAGTAAATTATTACCGACAATGTTCGAAACCGTGGTCATTTTCTAAACGATACCACGAAACGTCGTAAAATATAAATGTGCTCGAGCAACAAGCGAATATTTAACGTTTGATCCAACAAACTGTGTCCGCAATTATCAGGATAATTCAAAGAGAACGAAAGACACAAGTACAAAAGCAAAAAAATTTGAAACTCAACTGGCACCACGATCGAACCAACCGCTGGCCACCTCGATCTAACAAACTGCAATAAAACATCGCGTCCTACGTTCAGTTTCGCCTCCCTTCCCTCACCTTCCTCTTCTTTTTTTCTTTTTTTTCTCTCCATAGCGCAGCGCATAACCTCGCTGTTATTCTGCTCCAGATACGAGACGATTACGTGGCTCGGTTCGGTGTAACGAGCGCGATTTAACGCTTATGCAACTTTGTCTCTTTCTTCTTCTTCCTCCCTCTGAAACCTTTCCGCCAAGCAGAAACGAGAGGCAATCGAGCAGCGACAGAAAACTGGCATTTGGGCACAAGGTCAGACCTTCCACCGCTCGCTCACCTTTTTTATCATTCTTCGTTCATGACGCGTACATCTTCTTCTTCTTCTTCTTCTTCTTCTTCTTCTTCTTCTTCTTCTACTTCTTCTTCCTCCGTTTGTTCCTGCGCGTGTGACGCGAAAGACCTCGTCTGAGACCGTTCGTTCGATTCTTTGGAACCGGTACGCGAAGGAATGCTCGCCAGGAAGCTATAAAAATACGCAGACCGAGCCGGAGTGGCAAGAAAAGACCACCAGGTCTGGTTCTTCTCCCTCGTGTAACTCACCGGTGGCGCACCAGTCTCGTCAAAGATCGCATTTGCATAGAAATATGGTCTCGCTATAGTCACTGGTGGTCGCTAGGTAGTTTTTCTTAAATTGTCCCCCCACCTCTCCCTGCCTTTTCTCTTTCTCTTTTTCAGTCTCCGGGTCTCGGCGAGTTCGTTCAGTGGAACGGGTTTTCTCGTTTGGCCACCTTGAAACACGTCGCCCCCGTTCACGCTTCGTTTGATCCTTCGATATCTCTCGCTTTCGTCTCGAATAATTAGACACATCACGCCGAAATAAAGTCCAATCTGTCGAGGAGGTAATCCAACTCGTTAACAGCTGTTGAAAACAGCTTGCAATTATTACGATTATTACGAGCAGAATCTGTCGAATCTCGAGACTCTTGAAATTTTCAACACTTATCGGAACCATTGAAAGTGTCTCGTCGCTCGAGTCCCCCGAGGCAGTCGGATTTTCCAGATTTTAAGTCAACTTCAGACTTGTCCGAATACTCTCTGAATTTGTCATTGTGGCATTCGACACAGATTACTCGTCGTCCGTGTAATTGCAAGTTCAGAGAAAGGAGTATGCAGGATGAGAAAAAAGAGAGAGGGGATATTTTGCACGCGTGTGCGTGACCAGCGTGCAAATGGTGCACGTTGATGGACGTGTGCCACGTGAACCGCATAACGACTGGTGATCATTGTCTGCGTTTCGCCCACATGGCCTTTGAACGCGTCCCCACCCCGTCAGCCCGTAAGAGAGACGATAACGCGATGACCTCGAGATAAATTGCTCGTCCGCGATGTTCAATGGCATCCCCGAGTGCCTGAACCAACGAAAGAAGAAAGTCTGCGCGTGATGGATACCAATTGGTTGCGTAATGAACTCATTCGAATCGTCAAAGAGGCGAAAAGGATAGTCGCGGCGGGACCACGTTCAACGAACGCGCGCCATTTTCTTCCACCGCGAGCCTTTCGTTCCGTTCTTTCGCGCGGCTCTCTCCTCTAATTTCGTTTCGTTTCGTTTCGTTTCGTTTCGTTGGTCACGAAACGAATGAAACGACAGTTCGACGTATCACCTCGTTTAATTGTAACGAGCAGATCTTGTGTTCTTTGATCAGTCGTTCGGTTCTACGTAAGATTCAAGCAATTTTAACGGCTCTTTGCCATTTTAACTATTCTTGATGTTGAAAAAAGAAGGTCGACGAACGTTTCTTCATTCGTTGTTAATTCCTCACATTTTTAAGTTTCGTACTATTTTTTTTTTTTTTTTTTTTTTATATGTGGCAGATACTTTACGAAATTTTTTCAGTGTTTTTTTTTTCAAGCGCACATTTCAGTCGTTCTAAAATTTCAGCAAGAAAGATGCACTTAAATCATTTACAGAGTCTTCGATTATATAATTATTATTGTAGTATTAGCTGTGTAGCTTGAGATTCATTTAAATTGTATCGTAAATGATTTATGCACGGCAGTGTATGTTCTATAATTTTTTTCAATTTTAAATTTCCATACATCAAGCTGGTATTTTATAATGGTACTCAAAATCCGACATTCTTCTGCCATCATTTGCAATCATTTTATCCCTCTTTTTTTTTCATTCATTTTCACATGACGTCAATGTTGAATGAATATTCGTATCAATGTTCGTCGCGCATTAAAGTAATACGTTAATAATATAAAATGGTACCTCTCAAGTACCATCAAAATATAAAACGTCCAGTTTCCAACGATGTTTGAATTTTTTCGCAGTTCCCATTGAACTTGCTGCCGGATTATAACGTCGTGAAAGCGAACGACGTCCAACGACTATTTTCGCGCGGAATGGCGGAAATAGCCGGACGTTTGCTCCCCTATCCGGTACCGTTTGCTAGTTTTGCCTCGAGAAACACACGCGTGGAAAATTTAGATTTGTCTTCGTTTTTCTTTTCTTTCTCTCTCTCTATTTTTTTTTTTTCCTTTTTTTTACGACCACGCTATTTTTGCACCAACGGCCAACGCGAGAATTTTCTGCGTGGAACAATGCTTATTGACGTTATCTGGAACGCGTATCTACACTCGTAGACCTTTCATAAGCGAAACGTAACGTATGTACGTTTCCTCTGGTAGCAGTGCGCGCTAACAAACATCTTTTTCTTCGAGCGGCAACCGCATACTTACCTGGCAAAAAAAAACCTCGCTATGCAAGTCTCGTCTCATCGTCGCTCAACAAACGGCTATTAATTAAATTACTCAACTCCGGCTATTTATCATTGCCGAGAACTCTAGTTAGCAAACAGCGTACTTCGTTCCTCTTAATGAAAGAATGGGAAAACCGTGTGTGGAATAAGAATGAATCTTTTTTTGTTTTTTTTTTTTTTCTTTTTCTTTTTTTGTTTCTTTGCGGAAAGGTAGTGTGCTTTTAACAGTTGCAGTTAGAGCAATTGAGCAAGTGGTATAATTTGAAAGTGAATCGTGCCTCGCTCTGCCTAATGGTTGATAAACTTCTCACTCTGGATAAATCTACATTTACGTAGAAACAATTTTCACTATAGAGAGTAAATGAAGAATCTTGCACTAATAGTTTTTAGGAATTTTTTGAAAATTTTCAGACGCGATAAACGTAACATATTTTCCACAAGTTTTACAATTATATATAACTTATGTTAGAATTAATTAGGTTCCAAGAGAGTTCTTCAGCAGATCACTGTGACTTTCTGTAATTTTAAATTGGCTCGTTATTAAATTGAATATAAAAATTCGACTAAATTACAGATCAGTCCAAAATATTGCTAATTATCCAAGGAAAGACATTCGACAGAAATTATACAAAAGAAAAAAAAAAAAAACAGGGAAGAGAAACGCTGCAAATGGCGAAGAGACATTTCGCGAATAGCTTAACAGATTGAACACCGAAAGGGAAAAGAGGAAATTCAGCAGTGTAACCGATTCCGAAGGTTTCGTTCAGCTCTATTGAATTCTCCCTCTCTCTCTCTCTCCTGCCATCGTCGACAGAAAAATCAGCGTTGCGCCAATGACTTCCTATTTCCTCCTACGTGGGCTTTATTCGGGTCAGTGACTTAACGAGCGGAATCCAGCCTCGAGACCGTATTCTCGGCACGAAATCGTGTACACAAATAGCCACGGCCGTATAATAATGCGCGAGATATATAGCCAGCTCGGCTATAATTGAAGCGACGTGTTCTGGTAGAAACGCTCGGATCAGACATAAATATTTGATCCTGAAACGGTTTGCGCCTGGTTCTACGGCGCGCTGCGAGGCGTACGACAGCTCCCCGATTAACAATTCCCCAACGCGTCTCTCACCTGCTTCAATTTTAATTAACCATCTATCCGGACTAATTAATCGAAAACTTTGCTGCACGCTGCATTAAATGCGAAAACCGGTTCCTCGTTTCGGTAAAAGGCAGAGGCAAGATTCGCCGGCCGTACGTGCGAACGGTGAAACGAAAAGTGAAAATGTCCGGACGTTTATGAATTGTGGACGGATTGAATATTGCAATCAGTCGCGATGTTACAACGTTACGGTTGTATTGGGCAAACGTGAAATAAATTTGCACACGTGTGTGGACATTTCGGACATTTCGGATCTTAATCAACTTATATTGAATTTGTTTGGAAATTCAATCGTTAACCGTATAGTAAGTATCGTGAGTTTCTGCATCGATTTTTATTGACGTACTCCGGTATAACTTGTCTTACTTGAAATTTGAAAGATCGGTCCATTGCGTCGGTGTAAAGATAGGATTTCCTATAAGCGTCAGACGTCTGCGCACGAACGAAATTTGAAAATCGCGGAATGACTATCGTCATCGTCCGGCTGAGAAATGACGTTTATTAAAAAAAATTCCATCTTTAGCTTTCTTCTTCTGTCCAAAACCTCCGTCCATCTCGCATGTTAGAATATTGCCAACTTATTGACTCGCTGTTCTTAATCATAGCCGACTGCTATATTCCCAACAATGAACCATCGCTTTCGAGCGAAAACAAATCCGAAAGATCGCACAATCCGGAGCAAGCGCAGCCTGTGTAAGGAAAACGAAGCGTCCGCTTCTAATTCGAGAGACCGTTGGAAAGATGAGCGCAACTACGAACCCTTTGCGTCGTCACGGATAGGGAACAGAGAGAGAGAGAGAGAGAGAGAGAGAGAGAGAGAGAGAGAGAGAGAGAAAGAAGAGGGCTAGGTCGAGGCTTTTCACGAGTGGAAGAACGCGCAACGAGATTTGCGTGGCCAAGAGCCATAAAACGCGTCACGCACACGTGATGCACGCCGCGCTGTTCCCTGCTCGCGTTGTTCCCGTCGTGTTCTCCTTGTCTGTGTGTTGGCGTGTGTGCGTGTTCCTCTCTCCGAGTGGCTGAAGTGGCGAGCCCATTAGCGTGGATCATAAAGGTCCTCAACCCAGTGAGTCACCGCGGGTCAATAATTACTGGCAAGGGCCGCGCGATGCTCCGTGTCGCTTCCCTCTGGGGAGCACGTCTCTCTTCAGCTCGGTGCATTCGGAACGATCCATCACGAGGCGAAGTCGCTTCAATTGCCACGAATGAAAGAACGGTGTCAAGATATTTTTCTCCCGTCGCTCTTTCGACCTGTTAACTGCCTTCCACGACGGCGATACTTTGCCGTCGGAGGTTTGCTGCTTAAAGTTGGCGTTTTCAAGGAGACAGGTATTTACTAGCAACTAGCATATTGTATAATGATCGTGTTTCGTGTTTTACATCGAATGTAATTGTACGTGAGATTTTTTATTATTTAAGATCGTCAATGGTGCGACGATTAAACCGACATCTAGAGTACGCGTAATTTCTATATGAATTAATTACAACTTGAGGCATCTCTACTTTGATTGTTCACGTCTATCAATAAATTTCAACATTTCTGAAATCATTAAACGCCCCATCCCCGGGCCAGAGAATATGAATTTTCAATCTCGCAGCAGATGCAAACACTGCGCGTTTAACCAGTACACGCGTCAATTAATTTTAGCTGCACAGTTAACAGGTTAATGACGGTCAAACGTTTCGTAATTTCGGTGTCTGTTCTCCAGCACGGCGCGCAGATATTCGTGTAATTTATCATCCCACGTCAAAGGGGAATACTCGCTGAAGTTTTAGCGCCGGTTTGTTAAGGGACAGGTTGTCGCAAGGTCGGACCTTCGGTCCTGGGATTTCGATTAACTTGGAGAAAATGCCGTCATCTGGCTCGCGCGTATTGGCACGATGCGTGCCGCACGCGATCCTTATAACAGGTTACGTCGTCGACGAGGACGACCAGCTCCTGATGACGTGTCGCTCACCCGGCAGGTGCACGTGAAAACGTGCACCGACGGCATTATATTTAGAAGCCTCGCGTTTCCCCCCTTTCTCTTCCGTCACTGTTAGTGGAAACGTGGCACGAATCGCTCCCATGTGCCTCGTAGTGCCCCGAAGAATGTTTCTTCACGACACTTTTCACCTACGTCTTCGTCAAGAAACGTACGCTGCTCAAAAACTTTTTTTCTTCCCACAGAACCATGATAACTATTGTTAATACGAGAATTCTTCTAATTTTAAACCTAAACCCAACCTAAATTTATAACCTAAAGCTGAACTTAAATCAAAACTCAACCTAAACTTGAAGCTCGGTATAAAGCTTCAATACCGTAGGTTAATATCACGAATCAAATATGGATGAAATGGATTGTATTTTCACCTTTGTCCGACATCGACGTTGTCTCTAAAAAATAAAATGCCAAAAATATCTACAAAAGAAGACCGCGTGTATATCAGTCTCGCATTCATCATCGTTTTATTGTCCTTTTTTTTACGCCGGTCTCTGATCCCATTCAGCAAAGGCGAATAAATATTTATCACCGCGGAACACGTGGCTCGACTAAAATTCGCGCGAAAATCCACCTTAAAAGCTTTAGCTCTCGAACAACTGATACCGGTACATTTTCATCGTCCATTGTCGACAGCTCCGATATAAATATCGTTGGGAAATAATTGTTCGTGCCAAATCTTGGTTTTATTTATGTTTAACAATGCTAAAGTTCGCTGTGATTTTTTAAAAGATCGTTCTAACTTTATTATCTCTTCGAAAAGAATGTTGCAATTGCAATATTTTCTCTAGTTTTAAGTATGTTTAAGTATAACCCAGGCGAAACAAATAATAATTTCTATATATCATACCGACGAGTTCAAAAAGAAAAGCGACGAATTATTGTATGGACGATTTGGTCACTCGTTATGGTCCGCGAACCAGTTGCCAGCGCAAGCGGTTAATATCGTACATTTTCAATAAAAAAAAAGTTTTCCCGCTTGCAATATTTTCAACGAAGATTCTTTAATTGTTAAATGGAAGAACATTTTCACGTCACGAACATTTAGTGTCTAAATGTTTCACTCGCAGATAGAAACACTCGTCGACGATAGAAGAAACTTAACAATTCCTCGGTTTTAGCTTTTCGGTTTCGACGCTCGCTCGCAGTGGGCTCCGAACCCTCTCGGTCCAGCTCTTCCGAACGAGAGTAACCGACGATTTTTTTACGAGGAAGGTAAAAACGAAACGATCCATAAAACGATGCGCGGCCTCTCTACGGGGCCGAATACCTCGGTCTGAAAATCGCATAAACTTTGCAACGAACTTCCTCATCTCGCTGTCTCTCCCCTTCCCGCTCTGCCAAGTTAACGAAACGATCGCGTCGGGCAGAAGGTGGGACGCGCCGTTTAATGGCTACAAGCTTTACGACCACCGGGGGTATCTGGACTCTCAGGAATTTTTTTTCAACTTGCCAACTGCGTAGATATTATTCCTGTCGGCCGAGCCGTGGTCAGGAGACGTCCTTGATGCGGGGACGAACTTCTGGCCACGGAAACTCGTTTATTCGCGAACAGGTGGAGAGACGGGGCTGATAAATTTATTACGCTACAGACTCTGCGTATATTTATGCAAATTTTTGTTTTCTTTTTTTCTTTTTGAGATATTTGAAAAATACGTAGCTTCAGTGTTCGTCGTCGTTGATCCAATTTCTATTCAGATGAGACATTATCTGCCTACAAAATAAAATTCAATTGGTAACCTCTTGCGCCACGCATGTCGAGAATTTTTTGTTCCAAATTGCAACGTTTTTTCTCAGTTCTAAGTATATTTAAATGTAACGCAGGCGAAACAAACGACAAGTTTGTTTCTTAATAATTTCTATCCACCGACGAGTTCAAAAGGAATTATTTTACACGGTACGGTCACTCGTTATGGTCCGCGCGAACCGCGGTTGCCAGCGCAATGGAAACAAACGGATTGCAAGTTCGTATTTTCCGCGGATGTAATTTAATTTCGACAAATTCAAGAACAACGTACGTTCAAGAACCGTGTTTCGACTCTTCGATATCATTGGTCCGACTTAAGTGGATCGCGTTAACCCAGATAACGACTGTAGTCCCCTTCAGGGATTCAGAGCCTCGAGCTTGCATCTTCTCCAAAGTCGAGAAATGAACTTGCTCGTTGCGTAAATCAGCTTCCACGCGAACGTCGCGAGCTAACTTCGACCTGACTCAGTTCCCACGAGTGTTCCCGATCGTCACGAGCCATCGTCGAGATTCACAGAGCTGGCTGAGGCGACGTACGAAACTCGCAGGAACACGTTTCATGAACGTTCGATGAACGCCGGCCAAACCATAACCTCCTCGAGCCATCGAGATCGAGCGGAGATCGAAGTTTTTCACTAGAACGGACGCGAACACGGTCGCCACTAAAAATACACGCTGTAGCCTAGCTACACGTCGAGGTCGTCACGGACGAACGAGAACGATCGAAGAGCCGTCGCGAGCAAGGGGAAAACCGCTGAGACCTCAGTCGCGCGCGCACACGCTCGAGGAGAAACGAAGTACATACCTGGTGAGACAGATTTCGGTGGATTGGAAGGAAAACGAAAGAAGGAATCGAGAATAGACAGTGACACGAGTAGATTCGGATAATTTTTCGAGAAGGATTTATCAAAATTCCATCGGCACGCCTAACTCTTTTTTTGAAAAGCGATATCTTCCGTGAAAATCGAATTCTGTTCGCTATGTACGAAACTAACGTTTACAGTAGTAATTTCCAATGATGAATTGCACCGTGACGATACGAGAAATGTAAAACTTCGCGAATTAAAAGAATATCGTACAATTGTGATTTCAACTGTGTTTGATTTGCGTTTCGTTAAAAAAAAAAAAAGAAAAAAAAAAGATGAAACGTAGTACTTTTGTAAGTAGTGGAATGATGTTATCGAATGGTTAGGAACATTATAGATATTTTATACTTTATTCTGAAACGCGTGGTAGAGCTACGAAAAAGATCTCTTGATTCTTGAATCTTTATAAAATTTTGTAATTCATTTACGCTACTTTTGTATGTAGTAAACTGTTTAACGAATTTTGATAACAGAAACAGATTTTTTTTTAAGTCAAAAAAAGTTTTTTAAACAAAGTTTTTTTAAAAACATCATTCGTCGTCGCAAAAATATTGCGAGGAAACTAAGTGTGCCAATACCTTTTCCGATCCGTTATTGTACTTGCTCGAATGCGAACGTGTTTGTGAATAACGTTTCTGAATTGTCACAAATATTTTACATTGTCCAGATACTAGTAGTTATTAATAAAATAATAATAGATGTGTCATAAACATTGTGCAGACAGTATTTTATTGACACGTTATATATATTGGGGCGTCGTTTATACGAATTTGTCAAAGAACAATTATCGCAACGTAATTGGATCTCACCTGTTCATTATCGTTTTTCCATTTATATAATAAAACGAGCTCGCGTTTCAAATAAATGTATATCCAAACTTTTGTTCGAAAAAATTGAATTTTACCATTGACAGTATTTGATTACTCCAAAATACAGTATCAACGTGACAATACGTTAATATTTGTCAATGAAATTCTACTTCTTTTTGTTACACTAAATTAAAATTTCATTCACAGCATTATTTGATTACTTCATCAAATCAAAGTGTAACAAATAAATAAGTATTCATTCATTTCCATCACTTGTAACTTTTCCATTCGCAACTAATCCACCGGCTAGCGTTGGACTGAATAGATTCAGTCGATAATAGTTCGTTCAACAAACATAATAAATTTTCCGATAACAGATTTCTACCAAAATCGTCGTACAAACAAATTGAATACCAGCGTACCAAATGACACGTTAATAATATTCCTCGACTTCTCCCGAGAGATCCGACGCCGCGAATGAAAAAGCAGTATCAAAAGCGGAAGTATTTTCCACGTGGGAACGCGTGGTATTGTTAAAGGAGCCGAGCGATCGCTGGATCGCCTGGTTTCTCGACGTCTTGTTTTTTCTAGCCGAGGAAAGACAAACAAACGGACGCGCACCAGCGATCTCGAAATCGAATTCAAACCCGTCCCCGGTTTATCTCTCTCTCTCTCTCTCGGTCCGTTTTTCTTTGTACTCGCGACACGCTCGGCAACTTCGCGTCCTCCCTTTATGGCCCGCGCCAGCGCGGTTTACTGACATCGTTACGACCGGGTTAGCCTCGGCAATCGATTTGGATTTCACCGCCGATTCCCATTTCGTTTCCCTGTTTTCCACCGCAGGCCGCTGTGGGCCACCGTCTACAAAAGCGATGACGACCGAGAACGTCGGAAACGCGTCAAGTCCTCCAAGAAATATCGATGTGTTTTGTTTTAACCCTCTTGCGCGACGTTTTCTCAGTTTTCAAGTATATTTAAATATGTAACAAATAAGAAGTTTGTTGCTTCTCAATTATTTCAGTCCGGTGACTATCGTACCGACGAGTTCAAAAGGAAAAGAGAGCGAAATTATTGTGTACGGTTCGGTCACTCGTTATGGTCCGCGGGTGCCAGCTGCCAGCGCAAGGTGTTAAACCAGAGCGAACTGAACATATTTAAGCTGTGACTTACTCTTCCTTCGAAGGATCCAGGCTTGTTTAATTTTTACAGGCGCTTCGTTTACGCTCTCTTCATGTAGCACGATTGCCTTTATAATCTTGTCGGTAGTATGATCATCAGAGACAAGTTTTTTAGTTCTCTTTCTGAGTATTCTAAATAAATAGGATTTCGTCAAAATGTCTGTTTCGATATTCATTGTCCAGTGAATGAGTATTTAAATTATATTCTTCCTTAGAGAATCCAGCCTTGATTAATTTTTATAAACCTTTGATTTTTCATGCTTTTCAGCATGATTGTATTTGAAATAGTATAATCATTCGAGACGAATTAAATTCTCTTTCTGAGTATCATGAACAGGATTTCGTCAAAATGTCTGTTTCGATATTCATTGTCCAGTGAATGAGTATTTAAATTACATTCCTCCTTAGAGAATCCAGGCTTGATTAATTTTTATAAACCTTTGATTTTTCATGCTTTTCAGCATGATTGTATTTTAAATAGTATAATCATCCGAGACGAATTAAATTCTCTTTCTGAGTATCGTGAACAAAGTTTCTTCGAATCCTTCTTTGGATTCTGCAACTGCTTCTTGCCCGAAAAGGAAGAATCGTAAGAACGATACGAATCGTAAAGTTGTCCCGAAGATATCGAAATGTAATCGGCTGCATTGTCAGAGGCGGCGAGGCTCTTGTTTTCTCGCGCAGTGCGGAAAGTCGCACAGTTAATTCTCAGCCAACCGGACGCACGTTTTCTCCGCCGGTTCGAACTCGTTTCGAAAAACGTTTCGTCGTGGAGTCGCGAAGAATCGCGTGGAATCGGCGAAACGGCGGCAGCTTCCAAACCGGCGGAAGTTGTCGAAGAAGTTGGCTCATCCGGCCATCCTGGCGATCGCTTCTCCCCTTTTTTGGGGGACGTGGCACGCGCTCGGAATCCAGAATTTGTTCACACACAAGCGAGTGGAAACGAAGAGGGAAATGGAGAGAAAGAGAAAGAGAAAGAGAGACACGTGGAACAGAGAGAGGAGGAGGAGGAGGGTTGATGCCTAGCACGTTCCAGCGGAATGCCTGCGCGAGCGCCGCTTTTGCCTTGGCCAGCGGAATACCAAGTGGCGTGTCTCGAAAAACTTCGCGTTAAAGCGAGATAGAACGATCCCCACCGAAATTGCTAGGCCAACGGAAGCGAAACTCCGTTTCGTTCTCTCTTTCTCTTCTCGTTTTTCCTCTCCCCCTTTTTCGTTCCTACCCCCTTTGATATACGTACACTGGCTGGTAAAAGTACTTGGACGTTCGTGGAAACTTTCCCCCACCTCGCTCGGTATGAGAGATTTTGAAGATTTTATTTTATCGAAGGTTTCGTCCAAGTAAATTTGAGAATCGCCGAGGTCCTGCAAACCTTTTCACGTATCACGAGCCGTTCATCCGCGAGTCTCCGGAGGATTGTCGATAATTGTATGGAAAGATTGTGCGACAAGATCGACCACTATCGATTCTATACTCTAATTTTTAACAGCTGCGAAATTTCCACTTGCGAAATGCAAAATGAATTTGTCAGGGACGCAGGGAATGCGAAACGTGGGATGCGAAATGAAAATATGGCGCCTGGAAATTACGTTGAAGAAAATGAGGATTAGTGATATACGGGTGTACAGGATATTAGATAAAAGAGATTAGATAAAATGTATGAATTATGGAATGTGCAAATTACGGAAATGTGAAAATTAGGCTGATAGACATCTATTGGTGATACTGGATGCGAGAAATGAGATGTATGGTATAAAGAGTACGAAATATTGCGGGATAAAGATACAAGTTCTGAAAATTAGGTTAGAGGACGGGACGTAGGATACTAATTGCGCTATTTGAATGGAAGTATAAAAGATATTCAGTAAATGAACATTATTAACACTATTAATCTCGCCATTACCTACAATAATGGACAAACACACTTCAATGAATTTCCATATGGAAACAATAAATGACAAATCTCTCACCTCTTCGTTGATATTCTAATAAATATATTCGCCAATGTTAAAAAGTTCTCGTGAACCAGCTGTCCGGTTCCTCGCCGATCGCGTGATCGTATCTTCTAAACCGGAGGAAGAAACTCGCAGCCCGTATAAGACGTTGAAGAGCATCGAAATCGAAAACAAGTCCAGATGAGCGTCAGCCTACTTTCTCGTCGGCGTAGAATCGTTTCCCCGCGAGTGGAAGATGATGCGGGACGATAAAGCGCCGTTATGTTAATTGGACCGGCGGGGCGTTGCGCCCCGAGATTAATTTACCCCAGAAAGATGGTATCGCCAGGCCAATTACCGTATCCAGAGGCCGTAATTCGTTGCGCCAGTGGCGTGCAAGGTTTAGGTTCGCTCCTTTACCTCTCCTTCACTCTTCGCTCTCGTCCGATTCCTTCGTCACTCGCAACGCTGTCTCGTTTTTAAATTCTTTGAAATGCAACAATTAAACGAAAGGTTGAATATCGGGATTTATTAACGGAGGGTAATATACTGATTGAACAGGATCGTCAAACGTAGAGAGAGAATGAATTGTACAATTGTACGGAGTGAATGTATGTTGATCTCTGTGTAGACAAGAATGTTGCTCGATGAAATGTTGCAATGGAATTCGAAACTGGAAAAACTCCGTGTTGGTAAAATGTTAGAGCGAAGGTCTATTTATCTGAACTTCGTCGTGGAATAAATAATTCACACGAGGTGTCTTCGACTCGGTAGATACAAGGAAAAGTGTGATTTGTTTGAAGTACAGTAAAAGCTTGCAAAGAGTACTGTCCCAGAATTCTTTTGGATAAGATTCACGATAAATTTGTGAAGAATCGTTCCTTATAACACGCTATTAAAATACACGTGACATCGACGTAATTATACAATACACAATGCACAGGTAAAACAGTTTCTTGCTTAATTCCAACTTGAAACACAAAAAAATCACGGTTTAATATCTGAATCGCGGGAAATTCAACTTTTTCCCCCTCCCGAGAACGATCGTCATCGATCAAAGTCATCATCATCGAGGCGAGATTTTTCTGCAAAACAGCGAGAGATCGATTCCCGGGTAAGCCGATGAGAAAAAGAACGGAACACCGTCGGAGACGAGAGTGAAGATCAGCCCGGGGGTCAAACACGGTCCGCTTTCATCGTGAGCCACGAACCTTTGCGGTTCTGCCCTCTTCCTTTTTTCTCTTCCTTTCCCTTCGGATCCAGGTCCACCGTCGTCGTCGTCGTCGTCGTCGTCGTCGTCGTCGTCGTCCCTCTCACGAGACTCTTTTTCTTCCACACTCGCCCGGATACACACCGTAGTTATGCGTTACACATACAGTCAGACTGCATAACACATAATGTCCGAACCCCGTAGGTAGGCGCTACATGGTCAGGTAAATGGGGAGTCAAACCTGTCGAACCGGTTTCTCTCCTCCACCTCGCCACGCTGTGTTCTCCTCCTTCGTCATGTTTTCTCCTGCCTCGACAGGCCAAACGACCCAGCGATCCTGTCTCTTCCCTTCCACCTTCCGTCGGCCGCCAGCTCCTTCTCTCGCAAACGGATAGACCATCGGCCATCGGCATCGTACGTCAGCCATCTAACCGCGAGAGATGGGCGAGTCTCGCCTTTGTCTCGAGTCGCCTACAACGTTTAACCCCCCCTTCGTTTCTGCAATTTGGTTTTGTCCTTGCGTCACGTTTCGGCGATTCGCGACGATCCGAGTAAAAAGCGTATCTGTTGGTGGTGGATTTAGCAGAGCTTGTCTAGACGTCCTCGTGACGATTGAAACGTTAATCTTTGACATTTGCAGACATTGAAGCAAGAAAAGAGAGAAACTTTATAATACAATGGACCGTGCCGTAGCTTTTACCTGTGTGTTTTATGGAAAATGATTCGAACCTTTAAATTTTTTGCAACAGAAATTATAAATTGGTCGTTTTGATGATCGCTTTGGTAGGTTCAGTGTTAAGGGCAAGTTGTTTGCCAGTTGATTTTGACGATTTGGTTAGTGGTCTGGGTCTTTTTTTTTATTAACATTTTTATTAACTTTCGTTTGGAAAGAGAAATAAGTGTTTCTTCCCTTGGTTTTTCAACAGAAATGGAGCAGAATAGACTGTTGAAAGAAGAAATTGGTCATTTGTATACCTGATTCATTTGTATAAGTGAAGAACTCTTCCTCGAGAGTCTTATGTTACAATATACTAGATTGCAACACACATTACTCTTGGATTATAATACATTTTATCCTAAAGTTGAAGAAAATGTCATCGAAATTCTACGAAAATTTGACATTAATTAAAATGTCCGAACTTAATTGAAGTTTGAACAAAAGAACAGAAACTATCTCAAGGTTTCCAAGCAAAGTGCAACATTGTCGCTCGTCTATCAAACGGCGGTCGAGAACAGGTTATTAGCTTTTTTTCGGCGAATCTTTCGGCCGGTGAGCGTTAGTCGTGCGGTTTCGGGGGATCAAGGAATCCCAGCCTGAACCCATTACACCGGCCCGGGGCCCCGTGTGATCTCTTTGGCTTCTCCGGTCGAGCGACGACCGAGAGTCGCCAGATTTGCGGCCAGGGACAAGCCTACGGGGGCTTTCCAGTCTCCGTTCTGGCGAACAGATTGCACAAACCTCGACGGGTGGTGTTTATACGGCGTTGGAAAATTTGGCTGATGTCCGGCTGCCTGTAATTTCTCGCCGGTTAATGGACGTTGGAACGAGGAGCAAACCTCTGATCTTCAAACCGATTTTGGAAGTTGCCACTGCGTGCTCGTTTCTTCTTTCGGTACGATCGAGCGCCATTAGGGACATCGTCGATCACTTGGAGAGATGCACCGTTGGGTGCAAGAAGAGTTTTACAATGGCTGGTAAAAGGAGGTTTTTTTACGATATTTTATGTTACGTGCGTTATAAAATATTTTATAAGTATTGATCAAGTCTGAGAATATATGCAGAAGTTACATTATGTAAAAATTTAGCAAAGCAAAGAATTCGTTTGATACAGTTTGACGCAGTTGCTGTAGATTTTACATCTTAAAATTTCGTGTAAATTTGTAAACCCTCCAGCTACTTGTTTCAAAAGCATGTAATTTTTGTCGAAGGCCATAATACTATACTCTGTATGAAAAGTGACAAACTCCACCTTACATAAATTAAAATCTCATTTCATTAATCTGTCGCGTTGTATTTTCACAATGTGTAACGTTATTAACATGCCACATCGGTATCTTCATCAAACGTGGGTGCCTTAAATTATCTCAGCTTGCTTTCAAGCGTGTGTTGTAATTTATTTTTCCTCCTGACAATCGTAGTCGGCCATTAATACGCGAGTATTTCGTTACGGTCCGCGATGGAGTGTCGGGCTTTCGTTACGGTCCGCAATGGGGCATTAGATTTTCGTTACGGTCCGCAATGGAGTGCATATTAGGTTTTCAATTTTCACTCGCCGAACAGAGATTGGCGCGAAATCGCCCCGCTCGGCAAGACGCAGACGAAAGAAACGAGGTAAACGAGTTTCGTCCAATTATCCGAAACATCGTTAACCTCGAGGAAAAAAAACCTCGCGGACCTGACCTGGCCGAGGCGTGACTCATCGGTGGAAACCGGTGCAACAGAAGTGAAACTGTTATTACGCGAAAAGATTGGCAACTTTCTATAAACAGAGGCTCGCTTCCCTTCTTTGTCTTTGACAAAAGGTTCTCTCACAACAATCGAACGGATCGAGGAAAGAAAGAGAGTAAAAGTCGTACAGAAGTCGCGAAGCAAGTGCTACACTGTGTTACGGAATATTACGAAATACGCAGTTCAAAAATTTCATTATCCACGATAAATACCGGTTATTAAGAACGAGAATGATCCCTGAGACTTCCGAGACTGGAACTACATACACTGCTTTGTAATTCTTTTGTGAATCTCTTTCCTCCCAAACCGTTCGAACGATAATGGAATTATACGGTATATAATGGTAGTTTCACAATGGTAATCCGATTCGCGTGGATCTTCGCTTGAGGACGAGGCTCGAGGTTCTATCTCGCGATCCGCCTCTCTGAAAGCAGCAGCCCCTCTTCTTCTGCAGAGTGTTTCTTGTCCCGGGCGCAGCTTGCCGGCCAACAGACCCCGGCAGCCTCCCTTTTCTGCTTAGGAACGCACACGCGTGCTCACCGAGCACGAAGCACGACACGAGCAAAACGAACAAAACTCCAACGACGCGACGTTTCTGCTCTCCCTTTTGCGCGAGTTACGTGCCTACGTTTCGACCACGTTTCCTCTCCTTTGTGCCGCCCTGGCGCTCCTTATATAGCATTCCCCGGCCCCTGCTGCTCTCAGAATGTATTTCAACCCCTGTCTCTCGGCCCCTCCGTCTCCCAGATCGTCGCATTTATCCCTGTTTTTAATATCGGGGTCGTCAGACTGCGAGGAAATGGACGATTTTATTATTATTATTTTCTCTTTTTCTTGTCGAGGGATCTATTGTCTTTTTTATCTTAATTTCTTTTCTAGAATTTTAGAGACTTGCGTAAATCTGATGTATCCGTTGATCATTCGAACGACTTTTATCAAATGCATTAATAAAAGAATATTTTTTTTTCTTTCAACAAAATGAAACTAAAGACATCAAGAAGACCGTTTGAACGATTTCTGGCGAATGGAAGCTTCCTTCGCTCAGTTCGTTTTAATTTTTCTGGTTGGCACCAATCACCGCTGGTGTTTGCAATATCGCTAGATACACCGACGCAGCTTCTTTCGAGTTTCGTCTCTGCGTTCACTCGGTTATTAATCATCTCGGGCAAAGATTGTTTTTAGAGCGTCGGTTCTTCGAACGCGTGTAGCCCACTGAACAGAAAAAGCAGCTTGCAGTCTGACTGTGGATGATCGATGGGAACGAAAGAACGTGACCCACAAAGTTCAGTCTCGTTACACACCGCTCCCCATTTCCGTCCAACGTGATTCCAACGTGTCTCAAATCCACTTGATCTTGAACTGATGCTCGAAAAGAAAGAAAAAAAAAAAGGAAAGCCTCGACGCGCGACAGCTCTAAATTGCCTCTTTATTACCTCTTAATAATGGCCCCCGCCTCGCCATTCTAGATACCAGCAACATTTTCACAAGCTTTCGTAGCAACGAAAACACATTATATCATCATTCGAGAGAAGTTTGTTCGAATTTTCCAAAGTGATTTAAAGAAACTGTTATGGGAAACGCGGAAAACGTAAGAACCGTCAAGTGTCAAATTTTTCAAAGAGAAAGTGAAAGGCTGTCGCTTGTTGGCAGTGCTGATCCTAAATTCGTTTCTAAATCACTCGTTTGTAGAAAAGCAAAGTTTCCTTCGGGACTAGATTATTTTGAAAAGATCAGTCAGAATTCCTCTTCGTGGAGGAATGGTAAGTGATCACGTACGGGTTCGTTCTACTTAACGACGTCCGACTGCGCACAGATTCGTTCTACTTAAGGGCGTTTGATCACATACAGGCTCGTTCTATTTAACGACGTCTGACCGCGTGCGGAGCCGTTCTACTTGTAAGACGATGGTCCGTTTAAACATGAAAACTAATTGATAAAAAAATTAAAATTAGTTAGTGAACTGAACTCTTCGCAACAGTCGGTCTCGTAAATTCCAAAATTCGCAACAATCGGTAATCAATCGGTCATTTTATTAATTAGAATTTTGGTACTTGCACACTATGAACAAATGAATTGTTCAGAATTAATAACTGTCAAGTAGTTAATGACACGAATGACAAAATAATCAAGACTAAAAATAATCATGGGAATAAATGATCGCTCACGAGTCGATCCTCCGCGGGTTAAACAGAGAGAGTGGGCTTAAATGAAAGTTGGAAGATGCAATAGGTGCGAAGCGTCAAATCAGTTTACTTCAGAACTGTTTTAAAAAACCGGAATCGATACAATCGTAACTGTATTTTCAAGCGCCCCCTCCGTGCAGGTGAAAATTGTTACGTAAAAGATTCTCTTGTCATTCTTTTTGCAACGTGCAAAATATCAAATACGACGATTTCTCGCGGCGGAAAGTAAATGGCCGCGACGCACAGCGACCATCAGGGAAAGATACGCGCGTCGCAAATGGGTCAGGCAAGGCAGTAACGCGCGGATCCTATGCAAATTGCATCGGCTCTGAACGGGCCGGCTATCGCATTGTCGTCATCGGCGTGTGCATGACTAGTCGTAGACGAGCGTACAAGTCGCACAACCCTGCCTTGGCCGAGTTTAGAGAAATGGAACGGCCGACGGAGTAACGTTACGTGCGTTACACGTTCGGACAAGGCGATGTTCTGACGGCGCGCGGCCGTTTTTGAAACACGGAAGAACCTCGAGAACCGCCCGGCTTTCTACGGAAAGTAAAAGTCAATCTCTCTTTTGCTCGCTTATTTAACTTTGCTTTGACTCGTTCGTACGTCCTTGGCTGGTTTCTTGGACTAGTTTCAGGACGAGAACGAGCTGTTCTTTCATTCTTTGAAATGTTGGAGAAGATGTACACATAGTTATTTCGGTGTATCTTTATAATAAAGCTTGTGTCTTTATTAAAGATCGTATCTTCTAATTTGTATCGTGGTTGTTTAAGTATCTTTGTAATTAAATTTGTATCTTCATTCGACGCTTTCTCGTCTTCGGAATCTTTGAGATATCTTTTATCGTGGTATACGTTGAAACATCGCCTGATAAATTGCATTAGTCGACATTCAATAAAAGTGTATAAAATACGAAATATCCAAAATTATCTGGTACCTCAGTTACAGTTACAATTTATGCTGCGTTACAGTGTCGGAATAATCTCTGTTGATGATTCACGTTTTTCGATATCTCTCTACTCCTCTTGATTTTCTCACGCGATTTTCAAACAATCTGCGAGATGTTCCAGGATTTTTTCGCAAGATTGTACATCCGGCGAGTGTCAAAACTCTAAATTTTGGAGAATTTTGATTTTAAAACTGGACCTTTGAAACTGTTTCTTTGTTAAAAAAAAAAAAATTTAATTTCCCAAGACTTTTGAACAAGAGTACGCATTAACGAGGGTCGAAGCTTCGAATTTAATTCGTTGCCTACGCGAACAGCTCAACAGAGTTGTCCATAAAGAGCTTCGATGCGTTTTCGTTGACTTTTTTCTTTTTTTTTTACTCTGTCACGCTGATCGCGTACGAATCTGGAGTTTATCCTCGTTTTCATCGTCGGCGAAGCCTTGGCCTTTTCGTGTTGGCCAGTTTGTTTCTTACGAGCTCCGCTCTTGCCACTGCGTCAGCCTGAATCATTGTCGCGCGTACGTACCCACAAACACAGTTGACCATCTTTTTTCCATGCTCGGTTTATCGAGCAGCCAGTTTTCGGTCTCGTTCGATCCGGCTGAGCCGATTGAGTTCAGCCAGTCCTGCTGCGGGCTGTGTGGCGATCGCTTTACAACGATGCCATCGGTGCGTTGCGAATATTTCTCGAAGGACTCGCAGCCAACGTTGTCACGCCGCGAGTGTGTACCGGTCGCTGGAATATTTTATGCTAAACACACCGTTCGAGAGCAGAATCTTTTTCTGCAGCGAGATTTGAATTTCAAAGTCAAGAGCGATTTTCTGTCCATGTGCGTGCGTGTGTGTGTGTTTTTTTTTTGCAGAAAGACGTAGAATTTTTATCACCTGCGTGATACACCAGGTACATGGACTTGTGTGACACAGTTTCTGTGATACACTACGATACAAACGCTTCTCATCATATTTATTTTATTTATTTATATTTCAAAAATTAATTGTTACACTGTAACATATGTATTTCTCTCCATCCCAAGAGAAAATGACACGAATATATGAAACTCGTGTGATAGTAGACTCAACAAGTTAATAGGTAAACGAACTTCTGTGCTATGATATTATCTGAAACATCTGCAACATCTACTACGACAAAATACTAAATTAAATTAAAATTGATTGTTACGCCAGCATACTCGTCGGTATCGATCATTAAATAAACCTCCACTCTGTATAATAAATATATTATAATAAAATGTGCCTTATAATAAAATATACTATATTAAATACTACATACTATAATAAAATACTAAATTAAATTACACCAACATGCTCGCCGGTGTTAATCAATAAATGAATCTCCGCTATAGTCCAAAGTTAAATCCCACAGTGCTACAACAGAAAACTAAATTGAATTAAATCCTCCACATCTATAGCCAAGTATACGTATGTATGGTGAAACAGAATTTGTACGTGCGAGCCACGTGATTTCGTTGCACGATTCAGGGGTGAATCTCTTTCAGCCTGCAGTCGATTGTTCCGGTAAAACGAGCAAGACACGTTTCTGTTGTCTTGACCATTGACCGTGATAATTTCTTGCTTTTTCTCTCTCTCTCTCTCTCTCCAGACTCTGGCGTAGATCTTTTACCGTTACTCGTTTCGTTACTCATTGTCCGGAGCCGAAACGAACTTTTCCTATCCGCTGGAACGATTTCGCTCGTTGCGTTTTTCTCGTTTCTTCGGAAACCAATTTCACGGTCTTCATCGACCGAGCGCGGCAAGTTCTTCTCTTTTTTCTTCTTCTTCTTCTTCTTCTTTTTCTCTCTTTTTCTTTTTCCGTCAGGGAAAATGTTTTGTCCAATCACAGGGGATTCGAACTGACAGAAGTATCGTTTCCACGATAAAAGAAAAAAGATGAAAAGAAAGAGGGAAATTGAAACCTAAAAATTGGAAAACTGACGTGTCATCTTCTTTTCTCCGTTTAGGCGGTTCATAGTGACAAACGACATTGTGGGATGAACGATATTAGATACAATGGTGTACGATGAAATGTAGAATGAAAAGATTCGATGATTTATAAATTGGACGAAGTTACAGGATGAACGATGTAAAATAAAATATAATGTACGATAAAGTACAAAATGAAAAAAAAAAAAATTAATAATCAAGAGGAATAGTCGCAGAAGTACAAGAGTTTTTACGATGAATTTTCATCTTGGTTTCCGTCTCACAAGTCGCATTTAAAATGACACGAATTTGCATTCTGTCGATAGCTTGCACTTTTATATTTTCCCGTATGGTTAAACAACTTTCATACATATATTTCCTGCACTTTTCTTTAAACTCCGCAGAATTGCAAAATGTATAAATCTCGCGCGGTAGACAACGTGTTAATTAACAAAAAAAAGAAAAAGAAAAAAAAATGGCTTCACTCGTCAGCTTTCCAACTCGGAGCCTCTCTCAACTAACACTTCTCCGCTACTAGAAACTAACAGTCCCACCCACTGAAAGAATTAACAGGCTATAATTAGTCCAGAGGCAATCCTCGAGGCTTCGTTGTTAAAAGCCAATAGTCCAAATACTGAACAACTGACAGACACTTTTGTTTAGAGCTTATTAATTGTTATCAGGTGACAAAATCGAGGTTACAGTCGAGAATAGATCACATATCGCGGTTACATATTCGATTCCAAAGTAGAAAGTTCCACTTCGACTGCACTCGTTTTCGGTTCGTTCGCGAACCGTTATCCAGGGTTCGTTAGCACGTTTCTTCTCAAAGGGATGAAATCGATGTTTAATCTCCGGGGCAGACGGACCGCCGCTGAAAGGTGGTTTCACTCTCGCGATTTCATCGCGATAAACTTCGCAGACGCAGACTGCCGGTGATATTCCGCTCTTGCTCTTGGTTCGCGGCCGTTTGAAATAAAGCGCGAGGCTCTGACCTCCATTCTTCTCTTTCGTCTTTCGTCTTATCTCTTCTTGCAGAAGATCGAAGGAATCCTCTCCCTCTCTCTCTCTCTCTCTCTCTCTCTCTCTCTCTCTCTCTCTCTCTCGTTTCGTACAATCGCTCGGTACGATCCGTTAATTTAACGAACGTAGCAATTTGCGACGACGTGGCTCCTTAATCGAGGGACACCTACCCGAGACAGATTCCAAGATTTACGACCGAGAGCTGCGTGTAGGAGCGCGAGGCTTGGCCTCGTTTCCCCGGCAAAGGTCACTCGCTACTCGAAATTACCGAGGGTGACCGCCGCCCCCCCCCCTCCCCCTGCCTCCGATCGATTATCGACGATCGTTTCGTCGACGTCCGCGATTGTTGTTATTGAAATTTATTATTGGGTTACACACAGAAAAGGAGGAGGGGGAACTATTCGTAACGGCGGGCTCTTTGGCCGAAACAAACTGGCGAGAGAGCTTTGTGTAACCAGAGGGAAATTTGTCGAGCCAAAGGCCGAGGGAATTTATTATTATCGCGACAAAGGATGCAGTTTTAAATCGGAGTTCTGCACCGAGATATCGATAGGGATAGATGGGTACTTTACAGAAGGTACAGCGAGACGAGTTTTTTATTTTACGCGTGGAAACGAATAATCCGAGTTGGGGAAAAATCGTCGATCCTTCGCTTTGAATTCGGCGTATATTGCAATTTGATAAGCAATTGATAAGTAAGATATTTACGAATTTTTCACGTTTAATTCTAATACTCTGATACAGTTTTACTATTTCTGATTGTTCTTTAACCCTACAAAATTTCATCCGAATCGGATAATAGCCGATACTTCCTCGTTTAACATCTTGCGCTGGAATGATGTGTCACGCACGTCGAGAATTCATTGTTCCAAAATTGTAATGGTTTCTCAGTTTTAAGTATATTTAAGTAAAACAAAATATTCAAGTAAAAATATTTAAGTAAAACAAAATAATTAAGTAAAAATGTTCAAGTAAAACAAAATAATTAAGTAAAAATATTCAAGTAAAAAAAAATGGGCAAAATAAAATAATAGATTTATTACTTCTCGTTATAATAATTTCTATCCAGTGATATACCGACGAGTTCAGAAAGAAGGCGACGAATTATTGTTTACGGTTTGGTCACTCGTTACGGTCCGCAATCAGCTGCCAGCGCAACAGGCCAGAGTAAAAGAAATTTCTACCTGTCCTCCGTTTTTCTAAATTCTTTCATTGCCATTGACAAAAGTACAAAATAGAAGATTCGACGAATTACATCATCTCATACCTCTCGACGCGACGCCGAAATTTCAAGGCGTTATCCTACTTTTGGTAACTTCTTCAAGCCGTTCCTCACCATCCTCGTCTTCTCATTCTCTTCTCGTGCTCGCGTGTGGCGTATCGTCCGAAATAGACGCTCGCGATCCAAAGATACCGAGACGACCGCGATAAAAAGACCGGTATACTGAGTCATCGAGTCTGGCGCACCAGAGGAGGGAACCGGCGAACGCGGAAGCGAGACGGACGAACGCGGGCAATAAATGTTGTTGTCCTAATAAATGGTGTTCTCCTGGAACCAGCTCTCGAGCGCTGTTTGCGCAACTAACCGCCAGCAACATCCTCGTCGCGTCTCTTCGTCCACGTTGTTTCATAACGCGTGTAATAGCTTGCATGATCCATGATCCTGGTCCTAAGACCAAGCATTAGCTTAGCAGTTACATCAAAATGCAGACAAATGTTTTAGGCTAGAAATTCGATTTGAAATTCTTTGCTGATTCTTCGCACGCTCGAGAAACTTACCGTAAGAAATTGAACAACTTATAGAGTTTCAATTAGTGTGTTCGTCAATGTAGGGGTTTCACATTTCTATTACGAGGTTAGGAGTGTTGCGAATTTGATTCAATTTCAATTTTTATGCAACTCTTCGTGTGAGATGGCTCTTTTTAATATCGCTGCGTAATCAGGTCCTGAATTTAGATTAGGTTTGAATCTATCTCCATTTGAAATTTTCGTTACGCAATTAGTTTCCAGATTTTAGGTTACGTTTGAATCTTTCTTCGTTTGATGAATTTTCGTTGCGTAATCAGTCCCAGATTTTAAGTTAGGTTTGAATCTTTCTCCATCCGATGAATTTCCGTCGTTACGAAACTCCTATTGCGGAAATTTTACTGTCAAAGCTACGTTAAGTTAAATAATCTGTCGAATTGTTGGAACGAATTGTAGAGGAAGATCAACGTTTCGGGTTAGATCTGCCCCGTAGCTCCAGATATCAAACAATTGATTATCGCTGCTTTATTAAGAGCAATTCCTGCGCGATTAAATAACCAACAGCAGGATTAATTTGCATTGACAGATTTCTTTTTAAATCCCAATCTGCAACATTCCATTTGTACATTCCCGGCAAAGTTCACAGAACCAACAAACGCGAACCAACTTGGATCCATAAGACCATAGCGAGCGGGTGCAGTCGCAGATCAGAATGACAAAAGGAAAAAAGGGATCGAGTGGGAAGGATCGCGTGGAGACGCGAGATCGTGGCGCGTTCTCCACCCTCGTGCACGGAATGCATCGCGTCATCGCGCGAAAACTCGTTGGGGCGCCGAAAACTCACCCCTCCCCCCTTCGTTGCGCCTGTCCTAATCTCTCCGGCTCGACACATCGTTCCGTTCGCCACCCCTCGCTCTACCCACCCTATTGTGTACACAGCTTCATCGTCACAGCCGGCACAGCTGGTTCGTGCGCCACTGTCGCCGGCAATTTTAACATTGTCGCGTTCCTGATACTCCTGTCCGCCAGGGGACATTTAATTTCACTCCCCCTCCCGCTCCCCTTGCCCTTGTCGCTGCGCATGAACGACACCCCTGGCGAAGGGTGCACGGACACTTGCAGGGGACTCGCCTCGTTGTTCCTTTCTTTTTTTTTTTTCTTTTTTTCTCTGGTCCTCCGTTGGATATTCACTTTGCAGACATTTGGAACTCGAAGAACAATTTCGCAGAGTTGGCTCAATTTAACTTCAATCAATTTTTTGATATATAATGTAATATAATTTTAACTCGAGGCTACCTCGTTCGTGGAGATTCTGCAAATGTGCATCGTCTCGTCTCGTTGTTCCTTTCATTTTTTCTTTTTTTCTCTCTGGTCCTCCGTTGGATATTCACTTTGCAGACATTTGGAACTCGAAGAACAACTTCGCAGAGTTGACTCAATTTAACTTCAATCAATTTTTTGATATATAATGTAATATAATTTTAACTCGAGGCTACCTCGTTCGTGGAGATTCTGCAAATGTGTATCGCCTCGCCTCGTTGTTCCTTTCTTTTTTTCTTTTTTTCTCTCTGGTCCTCCGTTGGAGGATTCACTTTCATCAATATTTCATCAATTTTTTGATATATAATATATATAATATAATATAATTTTAACTCGAGGCTACCTCGTTCGTGGAGATTCTGCAAATGTGTATCGAGTGTTCTACGATCCTTTGGACGAATCGTCACTGTTCCTAGTCGAAAATTTATGTTTACCAATCCCTTGAATGATGGAACTTTAAATCGGTAAGTGAGTCTTTACATAATATAGAATACATACAAAATATAAAGTATTCTATTACTCTAAATTTCCACTTAGAAAAGATACCAAACTTCACGGAAGTCTGCAGTCCAGTCGATTGCACGTATGTATTGAAACAAACTGCCACCCGATCGAACGACTCGCGTTTATAAATAACGAACCTCGAAATAACACGAGTAATTCCCCGCGTCTCTCACACACGCGAGTGAAACGGACGTGAAATTGACGAGCCGATGAATGGCGTTTTGGATAAGAGGACGATCCTCTCTCCCTCCCGTTTCGTAATAGTCGGTACGTTTCTCTTTTTTTCTTCCTTCTTTTTTTTTTTTTACTGGTGCTAGTTTATCGTTTGGCAGTTTGTTCGTTGGTGGAACAGCTGCCGTTATCGAGCAGCATGCATACGTATACTTTGGAATGTCTCCTCTCGATATACGACGTCGATAATGACACAAACAACGAACGAACGGGTCGGCTGGGCGCATGCCTTCCCTCGCGAGAGCTTTATAGCCGGCCTTTAACGTAACTTTACAACTTCTCCGCTATGTATGCCGAGGCTCTCTCTCGCCCTCTCTCGCTCTCTCTCCCAATGGCTTCCTGCTTTTACCTCTCTTTTATCGCGCATCGCTCGGTAATGAAAACCGTCGTCCTTCGTTCTTCAAATGCGCCTGGGCCGTTTAATTTTAGACGCCGCGCAAGCTTCGTTGAAACGCGCGGTTTTTCAAAGGTTTCTTTCTTTTTTTTTTTTTTCTTTTTGATGTTACGTTGCTATCTCTTCTTATTCCCTGTTTTTATCCAAGGACGTAGGGACCAATTGTAGAATTTGGACGAGATTGTTCGAACGTTCGCGAACATTGAAAGAATTCACAAATCTCGTGAGGCACGATTGAACTTGAAGCAAAAATGTAAAGATGGCATGACGTTTGACGTCGGTACTTTTTAACATTTCGCTACAGCGATATCCGACACTGCACAGTTGTGATTTGTCAGATTTGAAACAAACCTAAAAGTACATGTAGAAACTACAAATGTACAATATATTGTACGTATGAACATTATACATGTATTGTATAAAACATTTCGACTCGTCGGCACATATTAGTGTTAATGTTAATTAACAGTTTCACTAAATATCGACGCTTGCTAATGGACGATAACTGTAATTTCCATGTTTGCAATGACCGTAATTCTATTTGTAATTCCATACGTGCATAATAATTGTAATTCCTATATTTGCAATAATTCTGCAGTATTATAATTCCTATATTCTACGCTTTCAAATTCTCACCTTTATTTCAAGCTTCACCAATTTACGATACTATCATCCCCCTCCCGCAGTGAAACGTCTCGCAAAATAGACGCGATATATTCGTAAAATTTTCCACGCAAACGTTCGAACGATAAAAAAAATCCCGCGCGACAACAATCAAGTGCGCTAAAAATGCACGAGAGGGAAACGGGGGTGAATGAAAGCTGGCTGGTAGCACTTTGGGGTTGAAAGTTTCCAACAAGTGTAAACTCTTGTCGAGATAGAGAGAGATTGATCGACGAACGAGAGGCGACATACTTTTCGAATTATCGTAGCGACCTTTGGCCCACATCCTGTTGTTCTAATCAGAGAGAAAGAGAGAGAGAAATTGTTTTCTCAGAAAGATAACGAGAGTCAACTATCGCGTACGGAATACGATCAACATGCTGGTGCCCGCACGAGTTCGTACTGTCAGCGGGGAAACTGGGAAGCATCTAGTGATTTTTGACGAGTTGCGTCGAATCGTTCTAATTCGAGCTGTCAAACGTGACAGAGAGAATGGCGATAACACGGTTGACTTTTTTGCCGAGCTTCGCCAATCAAACCGAACGAAACCAGACTCCTGTGTCGAAAGTCTTTGGAAACGAGTTTATCGGAAGAACGAGACGATAATTCGAGTTTGCGCACGTGGAAAAATTTGAAAATTTTCGCCGCTTCTCGTGAATACCGAATATCAAAAGTAAATACCGCCGCTGAGTATTAAAAATAAGAAAAAATAAACACGGAGGTTCACAAACATCGAATGTTAAAGATAAATAAACTGCAAACGTTGAAAATAAATTATTGCTCGCCGCAAGCAAACGAACGTCAAAAATGCTAACTATTTTGAGAAGAAATCAACTTGAATCAAATATTCGAAGAGCAATGGGTTTAACACCGTCGTGCACTGTTCGATAGTGCATGCAACCTTTGAGTCTCCTTCGTCGAAAACGAGCGCCGGCCATTATAATTAAACCATCGTCGACCTTCCTACGCGCGGTGCGTCGTTTGCGAAACAGAGAGCGTGTATCATTGGCCTCCGAGCTCCATTTACCGGACGATTTGTAACGCCATCCATCCACGTCGTCTTTCATTATCTTTAATTACTACTCGCCGAGACGATCCGTGTTCATCGAGCACACATTGCACAAATACTCTGATCTTACGCTTATTATACTCTACGAAGTTTGTTCAAAGTAACGTATCGTAACTGTTGCTAAAAAAAAAAATTCGAAACGCCCTACGAAAGGAACTCTTTCCCGACGTTTCTCTGAGAAACGAGAACAAGTTAGTATTGCACTGAAATAATAAAAATATTATTTAATGGAGAATTGCTCTCTGAGAAATCGGAATATAATTAACTTAAAAATATGTATATATATTATAAATTATATATTATATATTATATATTATAAATATATGTATATATATATATATATTATAAATTATAATTATATATGTATATATATTATATAATTATAATTATGTATGTATATATATTATAATTTATAATTATATATATATTAGATATTATAAATATGTGTATATATTATAAATTATATATAGTATACATATATAATATATATAATTAAAAATATGTACATATATAGTATAATATATATATAGTAATTATATAGTATACATATATAATATATATATATATAAATATTTATACTTAATGTTTGAAGATTTCTCATTTCATCGGCCTTGTCCAAAGATCATTTTCTCAGAAACGGGAACCGTGAAAATAACTAGCATAATTAGTCAAGATCGTTAATATCACGGAGCGAGATGTTTACTTGTCAGAGGAAGTAATTCCCCTCTCGTAGAATGATCGAATGGCAATTTTCTTTGTGTTTCTGAATAGACGAGGACGTAATTGGAAGTAACGTTAGCCGTCTAATCCAGCTTTTTTAGATTATTCAAGCGTTGATATAGTCGACTATCGGGGTGTTATTTTAAGCAACGTAACGGCCAACGGGAATGAGCGCCACTCACGGTATCGATTCCGGTATTCCCTCTTTATTTCACCTCGCGCGAATAACGAGCAGACGATTATATTCTCCCAAGGTCGGACTTGGGAAACATTGAAAAAAAGAAAAAGACAAAAAAGAAAGTTTCTTAAACTTTCGAATGTTCAACTTTTATGAATTTTTTTTCAAATCGGGTGATCAACTTTCAAAATGACCAAAGACGTTTGTTTGCGTAGTTGAACAGCTGTTTGTTGGAATAAATTTTCCAGCAAGGAAAATGTCAACGAAACTTTAGAATATAAAGATTCCTTTCACGTGAGCAGTTGCATTGCGAATCGTGCAAGAGGCGTAACATGATACACAGTGTCGATGAAATGAATGTTAATTACAGGCACGAGTCAATTAATCTGCGACTCCATTTTAAAGACACTGACAGAGAGCGAAAACGTGGAATCAAATCACGCCAATTTGAAGAAACTGTGTCAGGATCAGATCATAGTCTTTAAAACCCCACTAAATTTCTAAGAAACTGTGCCAAACAGTGTCTGGCCTTCCAGGACTTATTCTCCTAGTCTCTTTCACCTCGTCAATTCCATAGAAATGAACTTTCCTTTTTCTACGCAGACCTGAGGAGATTTAGGACATTTTTCCTCGGTACGAAACTATAGTAAATACAACCCTAACCAAACGATCGTTTCGAGAAGAACATAGGTGGATAAATACCCGTAGGTATTATTTCTCCCGCTCAGAGAATGATTGGCCAATTGTTCGCCAGCGAGTTGCGCAACACTCGGTATAATTAAACGATACGTGCGAGTGGTTCACGGGTGCGTAACAGCGCGCATTAGCTCCTTAACGGGGCAATAAATTGCGCTATTACCGTGGCTCTTTGCCACCGAGTGTCTCTAGGCAGCCAGCCCATTCGAATTGAGATTCATTCAAGCTCACGACGCTAGAACACGTTTCCACGGGGAGGTTGAGCCCGGGTTACAGTTACCACGAGAGGCAACTCTCTCTCGGTTCTGTCTTTTTTTTCTCCTCCCCCCCCCCTCTCCCCCTTTTCTCTTCTCTGCCTCCTTCCACTGGGAGACTCTGTTCCGCGAGATACCATCCGCGGGATAATCGGTCCACGATATTCAAATTGAACCTGTTCGACGGAGCAGAGGAAGGAGAAAAAAAGAAAAGAGAAAAGGGGAAAAAAGCGCGAGGCCGTTTTTCACCCGTCGAACCAGTGGAACTGGTTTCTCGGAGCCAGGCAGGGGCGTCGAGAACCTGTTCCCTCCTCCTGGCCACCTCCTGGCCGTCGTTGACAGGTCTTGCTGGTTTTCACGCGAGTTTGCAATGTTCCGTCATCGCACGACAACGAAATTTACGAGTCGATTCCATCGATCGTAAATTGTTATTAATTCTCCCGGACGAGGGATAGAACAACGTTCGAACAATGTTTCGACTTGTTATCAATTTTCACGAGCGCAACGATTAAAGTCTTTTTACAGTAAGAGAAAACGACAAGCCGGAGGTCTCTTTTGTAATATGTGTGCGCGTTCTTGCGTAAATAAAATTTATCATCCGAAACACTGCAATAAAAGAATGGAAAAGCTTTGTAGTACGATAAATCACAGCGAACGTTTGTTCGTACGTTCGTTCGAAAAAACGAAATTAAATTTTTATTGTTTCCTGCGCTCTGTGAAATTTTTAACAAAATTGATCATTCGGTAGTTCTAATGCTGGAAAATAAAGACTTCAATAAGATACTTGGAATTTTTTTTTTTCCAGACGCGATGAAAGTATTAGGACTGCGAAGGTGCGAGGATTTAAAAAAATATTCGAAACAAAGAGCTCGCGCAGGAGCTAAATTATGGGAAAGTTCAAACCTGATTTTTATTAAGACAGCTCGAATCGCTTGCCAGCGAAAAATTTTTGCTCGTAAATTTTTCTCCCAAGTGAATTTCAGTTCCCCGAGAGGAAAGGTCTTTAACGATTTGGCTTGAGAGTTGATTTTATAATGTAGCGAGGATTTCAACGAATCCCCCCAGAATTTCTACTCGGACCTTTATCCCTGGAAGAGTAAGAAAATTAATAAAACTCGCGAGTGCTGAAAGCTTACCTACGAAGAGTTAATCGCTATTAACAGACGAGCAAAGTAGCCCATTCTGTGCATTAAATCATCCATAAGGAATACGAGGAAAGAGTGCAAATTATGGAACGTTCGGTATTTTCTTTTTATATCACATATTTATAAATATACTTGATATAATAATTTATACGTGTATATTTATCAAATATATTTATATAATCGTTAGACGACGAAGGCTAATTACCCGCGCGAAAGTTCAATTTTCACTCTCACGTCGTTAGACGATACAGTTTCAGACAATATACATACATAAAAATACGTATGATATTCAAAACAGGATAATTGTTGCGACATTGCGACGAGAGAAATCTCCATTCGAATTCTAGATTCTTTCAGTCGCGCTCGTAAGATCCCGTCCCGCAGTTTGCGAAATCGTTTTCTCAATATTTTCCTTCGGACGGTGTATCGAAGAGAAGATTGTAAGGCCACGGGGGTGGTGGTCGTTGTAATTTCTTCTATCATCCGGATAATAGTCGACGGTCGTTGAAATCTGAAAACGCGGAGTGTGAGCAGGATGATAGCTCGGATGAAAGAGAACTCAACGAGGACCGCGGAGAAAAAGGGAGGGGGAGGGGAGCAGAAAATGGAATAAGATACAGAGAGAGAGAGAGAGGAAGGAGAAAGGAGGCATTGAAGCAGCAAGACACTCGATCGAGCAAGGAGGAGGTTCGCGGTAAAAGTGGAAACTGCTCTTGGTATCTCGTCGACACCCCCTCTGTTCCTTGGATAAAAGCTGTATCTTTCGAGCCAGTCGAGTATTACGCTTTCACCTAGGTAATCCGCTTCTTCTCCGGTTCGAGAAGGAAAAAGCGATCATCGCTGTGTCGTGTGTGTGTGTGTGTGTGTGTGTGTGTGGGTAGGTGGGGGCAGAAAAAAAAAAAGAAGAAGAATAAGAAAACGAAGAAAATACCTCCCCGGAGAAGGTGGAGAAGGCGCCGGTCCTCCGGATGGATCTGGGTCGTTGCCTGTTATCCTAACGGTATATACTTAGGGAAGAGGGGGGAGGCAAGAGAACTTACGCCACTCAGTGTGTACTCAACGTGGATGCAGGCGTACACACGTACACGTGCTCGCGAAAGTATTCGAATGCTTTTTGCAAACGCACTACGCGTTGCGTGCGTTATGTAAAAACGTTCTCGTTACGTGATCGTCGTAATTCCATTTGGCCAGAAATTCAGACAAATCTGACGTGACACGTAACAATCACAATGATGTTTAACGCAATTATTCGAACTTGCCCCTTTTTTTTTTTTACGAACGTAAACGTTGCGACATTCCATTGATATTGCAGTGAGATCTGACTGTCGCGATTGAGATAAATTTCAACGATATGATATATGTGAGAATGATAGGATGACAAGAATTATAAACGACAATCCGTTATATGTATATATAGGTACAAGTAACCTATTCATTTTAGGTTAATTTGCTCCTAATCTTTCATTTCTCAATTAAGTTCTACTCGTCATTGAAATTTCGCATCATTTGTACGGTTTATTGTAATTTAATGTCGTTGTCGAGCCAGTATTATGAAATTGCATTAATTAAAATGCAATCCTCTTTTATTATTATACTTGATTACACATAATACGGAACATTGAAGTTCTTATGCCTCGCTCAAAGTTAAGCTACGTTATGCTCGTGTGTTTACTAGATATTTACAATAATAAACGTATACATTTTTAGACTAGGTGGTCACTTTCAAATTTGGCCAAATAGAATCGCGGCAGCCGTGCGAATTTAAATTCCAATGAAATGGATAAAAGTGGATCACCGTACGTAATACACGACGATACGTACGTAGTAGGAATCGAGGGAAAGGAAAGCCAGAAGCACACACACACACACACACACACACACACACACACACACACACACACAAGGAACAAGATTCCGGCGTCGTTCGAACGATTCCTATCTAACGACCGGAGGACTGATATAGCCGGTTGAATAATTTATATCGTCGCTGGAAACTGCGGACGTGGCCGCGTTTGTTTGCAAATGTGGAAAAGAAAGATATTTAAATGGTAGTACACACCGGGGGCTGGTTGAAATGCCCTCGCGCGCGTCGTCCCGCCAATCTCGTTTACATAGATTCACCTGCGTGCCTCCCTCTATCGCCGCGGATCGATGCGTCCACCCTTGACGGGGACTCTATGCAAAATCGGGAATCGCCCAAGATCGCGAAACCGATTCGTACTCTGCCGTGGACAGTCGCGCGTACGAATCCTTTATTCTTAGAGAACTTTTCGAGAAACACTATTTCGACACGGCTACATCTTTCGAATCGCCCCTCCGTTCGAATCGCAGTTCAAGCTATAACAGTTAAATTCAATGTGACGAATCGATGAAAAGAAATCACACTTTAACACGTAGCAATGACGGTTTGCAAGATTGCTTAATAACACAGTTTTTCAAATATTTCCAAGTATTTTCAAATAAATTTTAATATTTTTAAATATTTCAATATTTAAATAATAATAAATATTTTAAATATTTTAATATCTAAATAATAATAAATATTTTAAATATTTTAATATCTAAATAATAATAAATATTTTAAATATTTTAATATCTAAATAATAATAAATATTTTAAATATTTTAATATCTAAATAATAATAAATATTTTAAATATTTTAATATCTAAATAATAATAAATATTTTAAATATTTTAATATCTAAATAATAATAAATATTTTAAATATTTCAATATTTAAATAATAATAAATATTTTAAATATTTTAATATCTAAATAATAATTAATATTTTAATATTTTTATAATTTTCGAAACAGGGGTAAACCTACGTCTGTTTTTGGAGCATTTTCTTACCGCGATCATTGCTGTTAGTATAATTACTTTTTTCGATTATCAATACAAATTGAAGGGAAATGCCTAGCAGTCGATCGGAGGCTTGGTAATAATTTGAACAAAATTGTCTTTGCGACGTACTTTAATAAAATTTGCCTTACTAACGTGAGAGTCGACGATCAAACTGTCCTTTGTTTGTTTGAATTTATAGTAAACAATATCAATTCCAAATGCATCTAACGCGAAAGAAAAATAAAAACATTATATATAGACAAATTATATATAAATAAAAAAAAATAAGTATATTTCTGTATACTGTTTGATGGTTTTTCCTCGATCACATTCCATCACTCGTTACGATCATGTCACTTTCATCAACTGCGAATTCTTTACGGTCGCCGTAAAGTTCACAGCGAGCCTCACTATAGTCAGTATCGAGTCAGTATCGAGAGAAGATCTTTAAAAGAATTTCTTTACATCTTCATCGGCGTTCGATGAATCTGTACGTAGATACGTGCTTTCCAGCGTTTCGTTCGCCGGGAATGTCAGAAGTTGATCCGGAGCCAAGGATGGCGGTTTGGTTCGCGAGCCCCGAGGGTCGTTGCCTCAAACGACGACGAGGAGAGGATCCGAACGTTATCGAGTGACGTCGGGTAGGCTCCCGACCTTCGCTCGGCACGTCTCTCTTTCGTGGCCGATACCGTTGACCTTTTCCAGAAAACACTCTTGCCTTCGTTCTTGCTCGCTGGGTCGAGACACACGCGCGTCATTCTCTCTCCCCCTTGTATCGCGGACTCTCTGGCGCTCGCCAACTTCGAACGGGTGGATACCATGCGAGCTGGCGTAAATGCGCGCGCGCACACACACATACACACAGAGAAATGCGTGGCAGTGGTGGTGGTGGCGATGGTGGTGGTGGTGATGGCGATGGCGATGGCGATGGCGGTGGCGGCGGGTGCACGTCCCGGGGAGACGCTTAAATGCGCTGCCAAGCGTGCAGCCGCGCATGCGCGTTCCTTGCCCGACGTTCGAGGAGCGGCTCTCCCCGTTTCCTAACCCGTAACCTCTCCTCTCCACTCTTTCTATCTCTCTTTCTCTCTCTTTCCACGCTCTCACAGCCGGTCTCCGCGCGGAACCGAGAGCGATGGGAACGAAACTCTATCCTCGGCGACGGTTTCGCGAAAAGTGATTCATGTTCTGAAAATGGAAGAGGCGTTGCGTATCCTTCTCACCGTCCATTTCCAATCTTGGGAACTGGGAAATCGTTATCGAAATCCGTTAGCCGACTCCGACTGTTAAATTTATCGCTTAAACGGCGCTATACGAGGGTTTGTTAACGAGGACCACTCCGCGGGACGGTGATAAATTCGTTCGGTGGTTCTCTCGTTGCTCGAGAGAGCTCATCGTCGCAGCACTGTTTGAAGACGATCTCTGTAACTAGTTTCTCTGCCGCGGTGTGTGTCTCGGAAGCACGCAGCATCGGAGCATCGTGTACGTGCGCGCGTGGGTCTGTGTGTCAAAGGAATACGTTATCGACGCGAAAACGACGGGAGGGGGAGGAGTGGGTTGCAGAGCGTGGTTGATAGTAGTGGTGTGCCAATGCCGGTGTGGAGTGGCTCAGCCGGTGGTTACTCATGGCACATTGGCGCTGCACGAAGGCCTTTGACCTCTCGTTTTCTCTCTGCTTCTCTCCCTCGTTTTGCTCGCCTGTCCACCCTCTCTATTCTCGTCTCAGTCTCTCTCTTTCTCTCCCCGTCTCGCTCGCACTTTCCCCAGCTCCGTGTGTTTTCTTCTTCCTGACCCTCCGCGCTCCTCTGCGCTCTCCTCGTCGTGTTATAGCGCGCGGCTGCAGTTCGTCGTCGTCGGGGCTATTCCTCTCTTTTTCCCGAACAACCAGTACACACGTACATACACGTGCACGCCGGGTTCCCCTCCATCGGCTGTTTCCACTCCCCTCTCTCCTCACTCCTCCTGTTTCCGCGCACTCCCCTCCGGGGGCAGCGAGAACTCGTCCGCCCCTTCTCGAGCCTCAGCCCGCCGTCGGCTCGAGCGTGTGCACAGCCCGCTACGACCTGCATTCATCGCGCAACAAAACCTCCACGACTCTCTCGACGATAAACGAAACCGTGCGCTAAGTGTATTATAACCTCCCACGTTCCCGCCGCTAAAGGTCATGCCTTAACGAGCTGCTTTTTTTCCCTACCTTTTCTTCTTCCTTCACCTTCTCTCGCGCCATTCTCCTCCTTCTGTTCTACTCCTCTTCGTTCTTTCCGTCTCTTTTGTTTCCTCCTCCTGTCTACCGTGTATGCGGTGCGTGTTCGTGTTCGTGTTCGTGTTCGTTCGTTGCCTTCTCCTTCCCTACCCTCCAACGTTTCTCTGTGTTTTCGCAGTATTTTTTTTTTCTCTCTCTCTCTTTTTCCGTACCAGCGAACGCTTCGTAATTTCCGTCTTTCCACACGGCGTACCGATTGTCTGGAGATATGTACACTCGTGTGTCTAGGTTGGAGCATCGTTGTCTCTCTCTCGTTGGTGATCGAGGAACAAACGACGGTACATACTCGGTCTGCGTGACTCGGAGGGAACACCTGTCGAACGAAGGTTTAACGACTTTTCGGTGAAGTATCTTATCGCGTTTCCTCCGCCTTTTAACTACACGTAATACGCAGTATTTTCCTAGCAGATGTTACGGGTTGCTTCAACGTGTAAAGAACGATTCTTTCTTTCAGCGAAAAACAAATATAATTCCCCGCAGTAGGTTCGTGTAACGTTGGGAGATTTAATTGTCTTGTCGCGTCTTCTCGACTTTCCTCAAAAGCTCCTCCAGCGGAGGACGTTGTTGCGTTGCAAGGGTATAATTGAAAAGTTATTCTACACGACAATATACTATAGAAAGAATTACAGTAAAAAAAAATTTATACTATAAAAAAATTATACTGTACTGCTGTAAAATATTATACTGTGCTATACTACATTATGCTATAATACTATAAAATTTATACTACATTATACTATAAAAAACATGCTATGCTACTAAAAAAATTATACTATACTGTACTATACTACATTATACTATAATACTATAAAATTTATACTGTACTGCTATAAAATATTATACTGTGCTATACTACATTATACTATAATACTGTAAAATTTATAATACTATAAAAAAAATGCTATGCTACTAAAAAAATTATACTATACTGTACTATACTACATTATACTGTAATACTATAAAATTTATACTATAAAAAAAATACTATACTAAAAAAAATTATACTATAATATACGATTTTGTAGAAGACGAGAGTTCCATTCTAGAATTCTTTGATGTAGAAGTGTAGCAAATACTATATTAATACTGATTGTCGTGATTGTGAAAATATCTCAGGACGACTCACGTATATGACTAATTCCGAACAACGTTACAACGTTCAACCGTTCAAGCTGAAAATCTCTCTAAATCCTTCTCTCGGAAGTCGGCGTCTTTCGCTTCGCTCGCCGATTGTTGCCGCCGCGGTCCCGTTTCGCAGAGGTAACCGGTTCCACGACGCCGCTGAGAAAATGGCCGGGGTCACGACCTCCTCCGGGCCTCCGACTCTTGAATGAGCGGCTCGACTAATGCAGCCCATTAAAAACTCTCGGTCGAAACTCGAGACGTCCACCTCCCGAGAGGTTCTGGAATACTTCTCGAGTTTCGAAAACTAAATCGAATCGCAGCAGAGTGGTTAAAACAGACGCAAGAGCACACACACACACACACACACACACACACACACACAGAGAGAGAGAGAGAGAGAGAGAGAGAGAGAGAGAGAGAGAGACCGGTCTTCGATCGACTGGTCGCAACCGGTCGCTCCCAGGAAACGTTCGCGTTAATAAAGGCACGTCGGCCAAGCGACGTTTCCTCCACTTTCTTCCTGGCGACGCGGTGAATGGCGAATCCACGCGAAGGAATTCTTTTGTTCCGTCGTTCATTGTCAGGCCTCTCTCGTTATTATGTAATCCCGGGGAGACGACGAAACCTCGGACGCGCACTTCCGACCGGCTCATCGATTCCGGGCGAGTCCGTGCTGCACGCCTCGCGGCCGAGAGGCAAAGGAGGGAAAAAACGTGCCGGCGAGCAAAGGAGGTGATTGAGAGCGCGTTGTAAAAACCTGTCTGCCCGCCGTATCTAACTGTACGCGGCCCCCTTTCGACTACTCAAACGACGTGTTTCCCACACGGACGATGGATCGGCCACCGGAGGGAAAAATCGCGCGGGGACCGACATTGATTTTTCTTCCCCCCCTCTCTCCTCGTTTCGAGGCATCGAGCTTGCGTCTTTGCGGGAGCAAACAACGAGGAGAGCGCTTCGCTTTGTAAAAATAGAAAGCGAAACTTTGGGAAAGGCCGACAGAGCGTGTCTTTGGACAGACAGTCGAGGAAGCAGAAAATATTCGATTAAACTAAAAGACAGCGACAACGTTTCTCGCTGTGAATGAATACGTGTTTTACTTTATCAAAATGTCCACTCTTCAGGACAAATACTGTTCTTGATCGTTGGAAAATCTATCGACGATGCAGCTTCAATCTCGTCAATTGAATTCCTAACAAGTTAAACACCATGCGTACAATAGACACACCGTCAAAATGACGGCGAAACAACCGTAAAATAGTGGGTTATTTTTCCGAAACATTCCACGGGGATATGTGGGTCATTTCGTATGGACGACGTTGCGTATACGTCGGTGGAGAACAGCAGGAAGACGAACGGGGAATGAGAAAAAGGGAGAAGCAAGAGCGCGAAGGCCGCAAGGGAGGACGAGCAATACAGAGAGAGAGGGAGGGAGAGAGAGAGAGAGAGAAAGAGAAAAGAGCATTATACTCTAGCATGCGTTCGCGTTACTCGGAACGTAGCAGGAAACACGTACACAGCAACAAATGGTAATAATAAAAGGGGCTCGTTCGTCGGCGATCCATGCCAAGTAACAATGCAGGAAACGTGTGCGTGAGAGGCAGGCAGGCTGCACACACTTGCGCTCGTGGAACGAGCTTTTTCTCTCGCTCGCAAGCCTCTGACACTCGAGAGCGGCGAACGCTTAAAACCCGCTCCGCGGCTCGGACAGCTTAATGGCCGAACTTCCACGCGCTCTGCTTTTTACTCGATCGACTTTTAAATCGCGCGATTGATCGTTTCCTCTTCGGCGCCGCCTCGTCGTCGGCATCCTTCCGGCGAGATCGATCGGCCGAACTTTGTCGGGAATGCGTCACGTTGCTCCCTTGACTCTTTTTTTTTTTTCTTACGACTTTCTCCTTTACGCGAGATGTGCAATCTTTTTTCGCTGCGATGAAAATGCTGAATCGATCGACGCGCAAGGCCTACGACACACGCACAGATGCAACGAGATACTCTTGTTTGCGAAATCAAACGATTGATTACAGAATTCGCGGATGAATTTCTTCCTCGTCAATTGTTATTGACCCATTGACACATAATAGCGTCCGGTCGTTCACGTTTCCCAAGGGCTATTGAATTATTAATTTGTTCCTTCGTCACTTTCGCTAGTATTGTTATTTATAACGTTTCCCAGTATAAACGAAAGAGTATAAAAATTAGCTTTAATCAACAAATTAAAAATGACAAGTGCATGTCAAACTTTAATTCGTGTCGAATTAATCTCAAGAAATTTCTTCTAATTCGTTTCTAATCGAGTATAATAAACTCGTTGAACGTTTGCCGACTGTGTGAAGGTTGATTGATTGAAATGAAAGAAAACTTGGCGATTTCAAGAGCATCGGGATGAACCGGCCATCCTGTAAAGAACAGGATACTCGTCCGACCGAAAAAAAAAAAAAAAAAAACACGTGCATGAAGGAGAACGCGATCGGCAGCGGTGCAGAAACCGCTGGTATGTGCAAGCAGAAGGAAGGCAGACACGCACCGAGGTCACGTGGCGAGCGATCGGCCATCTTGGCCAATAACGATCCCTGTTGCGTTAACCCAGCCGCCGCGCAACGGGAACGCATTACAACGATACACGCTTCGTTAGATCCTGTCGAATCACTCCTTTCGATACGTACGATCGAACAGGTGAAAGGTTAAAGAGGATTTAACAGGAACCTGACGAACGCGCGATTACGATCTGTACGAGGAGAAAGCGACGTACCAGGATTGTTAACCACTTGCGCTGGCAACTGATTGCGGACCATAACGAGTGACCGAACCGTATAATTCGTCGCTTTCTTTTTGAACTCGTCGGTATGATATCACTGGAGATAGAAATTATGGAGAAGTAATAAATTTATTCTTTGCTTGGGTTACATTTAAATGTACTTAAAACTGAGAGAACGTTGCAATTTTGGAACAAGAGGTTAACCCCTTGCGCTGGCAACTGGTTGCGCGCGGACCATAACGAGTGACCGAACCGTATACGATAATTCGTCGCTCTCTGTTTCTTTTGCACTCGTCGGTATGATATCACTGAGATAGGAATTATTAAGAAGTAATAAACTTGTCATTTGTTTTGCCTCGGTGTACATTTAAATATACTTAAAACTGAGAAAATATTACAATTTTTGGAGGTTAACCACTTGCGCTGGCAACTGATTGCGGACCATAACGAGTGACCGAACCGTATACGATAATTCGTCGCTTTCTGTTTGAACTCGTCGGTATATCACTGAATAGAAATTATTGAGAAGTAATAAATTTATTATTTGCTTTGCCTGGGTTACATTTAAATATACTTAAAACTAAGAGAACGTTGCAGTTTTGGAACAAGAGGTTAACCCCTTGCGCTGGCAACTGGTTCGCGCGACCGTAACGAGTGACCGAACCGTATACGATAATTCGTCGCTTTCTTTTTGAACTCGTCGGTATATCACTGAATAGAAATTATCGAGAAGTAATAAATTTATTATTTGCTTGGGTTACATTTTTAATATACTTAAAACTGAGAGAACGTTGCAATTTTGGAACAAGAGGTTAACCCCTTGCGCTGGCAACTGGTTGCGCGCGGACCGTAATGAGTGCCCGAACCGTATACGATAATTCGTCGCTCTCTGTTTCTTTTGCACTCGTCGGTATGATATCACTGAGATAGGAATTATTCAGAAGTAATAAACTTGTCATTTGTTTTGCCTCGGTGTACATTTAAATATAACTAAAATTGAGAAAATATTACAATTTTGGAACATAAAATTCTCGACGTGCGTGGCACGTCATTCCAGCGCAAGGAGATTAAACAGAATTGAGAGGAGGAGGAGGCGCGGAGATCAAAGTCGATGTCGTCGGTGTGTGTTCTTCGAACACACAATCCGCCGGTTTCTGTGTTGGTGAGGTCACGGCCCTCGCGTCGAACAACGATATAACCCGAGCATCTAGTTTCTCTCTCCGCTCGCAGTTGTCCAACAAGTTTCGTGAAACTTTAGTCTCGCGTATCGAGATCCCTCCCCCTCCCCAAGGTCGTGCTCCGACAGATTCCAAGGCTCCTGAATTCTCGACGAAACACGAGGCGAGGAAAATTAGAAACGCGTTAACAAGCCGCGCGGTAGCTCTTCTGGCCGATCGATCGATCGAAAAGAAACGCGAGCTCGCGGATTCCTTCGTCGTCTCGATCCCCCATCGAGTTTGTCACGCGCGACTCGTGAGAATATGCGCATACGCGCGAACATTGTGGAATTGTTTTCTTTGTCTTGATGTTGTTCAATATGAATACACGTCTGCTGCTACGCGAGAATTGAAATTCTGTCTCGAGCGATCAAGCGAATGCAACTTACGAGCGTAAGTTACGCGAAGGCCTGGCCGGACCTTCGGAATGACACGAAAATTAATTGAATACACGAATCCTTTAATTAATTAAATACGCGAATGTTTGCCTTTATGTTGCAAAAATTGGTCAAGCCAGTACTGAGATCGTTTTTGTTAAAATCTTCGAACTGAAAACTTGACATTGGCAGATTTGGGAATAAGTCGAGATTCCGCGAGTTAATCGTGGTTCCCTAAATTCGGGAGACAAGTTTGCGGACGTGTGTGGCGGCCCCCACTGGCTCGTTCGTTCGAAAATGCGGAAGAACTTGTGATTGAAAGTGTGCTAGTCCATCAAAGTTGGCGACTCTCCTCATGCATAAGCGATCGCCCGCTGAAACTTAATACTCGCAGGCGGCAGACGTTTGTCAACTTTGCAATTACCACCAAGGTTGGCGAAGTTAATCCAACGCGCAGTCCCGGTCGAGAGAGAGCCCCATTGTAATATCTTTCTTTCTTTCACTATTTTTTTTTTTTTCTCTTTTTCGCGCGCCACTCACGTTAGAACACGTCACTGGCTCTTAACCTCAGCTTATAGACTCGTCGATAACGCGAGTTCTCTTTCTCTTTCTTTCTCCTTGTCGGTCACACGGAAATTACAGAACGAAGCCGGTTCTCTTTCCCTCGACGTCACGCTCTCCGCCATCGTCGATGCCTTCCCAAGCGTTTACGACACAGAGGGATGGATAATCGATCGGTGCAACGTCTGGACGTCGATTACGTAAAAATCCTGCGTTGCGAAACGATAACGCAGGGTGCATATGATTACGTGACACTTGTCGTCGTGAATCTTTCGGCTCGAGGAGTTGCGAACAATTTTCAAGTCAAAAGACACAAACTATGTGCAACACACGTCGATAATCATAGTTTTCTACCTGAAGATGTTCACCTGCTAGTCTTCATCTTAAAAGAAAAAGCAATTCATTCAGTGTTAATACTCTCAGTTGCAATTATCGCACGTCACTCCTTTGCGTAATACCTGCTCGCTATTCTAGGATTATTCGACTCATTCTCTCCTCCTTCATACTTTCTCCCGTTGAACTTAAAACACTGGACGTTCACATAATAAACACCAATGGTATCTCGCAAGCAGACCGCGCGGATTTCGCAAGGGATCTGCGCCCAAAATACTAGTTTATAATAATCAGTGAATAATGTTCCAAAGTATTCGTCGAATCGGGAAGATTGAACATTTAACTACTTGCGCTGGCAACTGATTGCGGACCATAACGAGTGACCATAACGAGTAATCATACACAGTAATTCGTCGTTTTCTTCTCGCACCTGTCGGTACGGTATTACTGGATAGAAATTATTAAGAAATAACAAATTTATTATTCGTTTCGCCTGTTTCGTTTCACTTAAATATAAAACCTTGAAACCGAGAAAATATTACAATTTTGGAACAAAAGATTAAGAAGTTAGGACGTTTTAACCTAATATTCAAATGATCCTATGATGTATGAAAATTTCGAAAAGAGGGGCAGAAGAGAGAGAGAGAGAGAGAGAGAGAGAGAGAGAGAGAGCGAGCGAAAGGTGGTAACGTTCACATTTGCGGAAGCCCCCAACAACGTTAGATATAATCGATAGTCGGCGGTCTGAACACCTACAAAGGGCTTTTGTGCTCGACACACGCGACCGAGCGAGGATTGGTATGCGCGCGCCAATCGCGTTGCACGGGGGCAGAACCTCGATCAAGGCCATTTGTCTTTTATTGCAAAGGAATCGAGCCGTTTCCAATTTACTTATTCCTCCCCGTTTTAGTAGCGCGCCGCGGACCATTTCTGTGTCACGCGATCCTGTTCTTTTTCCTTTCTTCTTTCTTTTTTTTTCTTTTTTTTTT
>NW_025110579.1:124256-161510 GCF_011392965.1 Frieseomelitta varia
TTTTTTTCTGTTGTGGAGTTTCGACTTTCATGGCAAACAGCCGTGACTGATTGCCACGGTGAATGCGAGCCGAGACCGCATGTTTAATTTGTTACATTTTGTACCAACTACGCGCCGCGTGCGTGGTTTCTTTGCTTAACGAGGCGCAGATTAACATTTCATTCGGTATGTCGTGGCTGATTTTCTAACGCATTCGATAACGGTCGGTAAATTGTTTTACAACTCAGGCACACGTATAAATTGCCACGTGGGAAACCGAAACGTGCGGGACTATTAATTTTCACTGATTGTCAGCGTATCTTCGCGCGCGTGTTTTGTAAATTCGTCAGCGGTTTCAATGGGACGCGGCTGCCAATTTGTGAAAGTGCGCGTGTTTTTTTTTTTTTATTTTTTCAGTATAACAGAGATTAAATAATATATATGCAAATATCTCGTAGTTCTGACATTTTTGCTCCGAGCTTTATCGGTGTACCTTCGTCACAACTCCAGCGAAATTCCAAATTACGTACGAATTCGTAAAATGTTCCCAGAAACGTTTCGCCAACACTTTCGCGAATTATTTAACGCGTACACTCGAGAAACGTGCGAACAGTTTATCGATCCCGGTTGTCGTCGTGAATTACACATACCCGATATTCCAAAGGCACGCGTGTGTGCGTGCCCGATGTAGCTGAAGCGGCAAGGTCAACGGCAACACCGACATAAAAATGCCACTGTTGCACATTCTCCCGATAAGCGATCGTACGTGTTCGATGTGTAAAGAGCGTCAATGAAGGGGGACGTATTTTTGGTTTCTTTCCTACGTGCCGCTTACGCAGTGAACACGTAACTCGATACGCGTCGCGTAATCAAATATTACGGACGGATATTTACCGATGCGAAATTTAATTACGTGTGTCGTGTCAACTTCACCGGTTGTTAATTAGCCGTGGTCTTGACGTCAAACACACCTTCGTTATTTGTTCGGATCCTGTTGAAAGCAGTTGATCGAAATCGTAAAAAATTCGAGGTCGCTCGTGATTCGGTACGACACAAAAAGAAAAAAAAATGAATCTTCGTTCTTGAAACACTCTAACCAACAACATGTGTCTAGTTAATCGTTTGTCGGCGCGCAAAACTTTTCAGCTAGACGCATTTTTCACTCGACATTCCAGCATAGTCATATTTCACGGAATTCTAAGGAACTGCAGACATTTATGCAAATTAAGAAATAGAAATATTTTTTTTACCGACGCCACGTAATACCTTTGAGTAACATAAGAAGCACTTTCAATACGATGATATTCCTCGAACGAATAAGAGATAATAGTTGGAACGTTTTGATACTATAAAAATCCTAAATCACATAACTGTACGAATGTCAAGTAAAAGATCTCTACCTGGATCTCTTCATCTCTCGAAGCTCGCAAAATATTGCTGAAGCACGCCTGCACGCGTCGGCCGAGGGGAATCTCCCTCCGGAGGTTCCGAAAGCTCGAAAGACGATCGCGGAAACGTGCTTACCTCCCCCGTGGGCACTTGTGCAAATCTTTGTCCTTGAACACGCAGACAGGCAACGTACTCGCGAGCGTGTACGTGCGACCGAGTGACGCGACCGGGAATGCATGCGCGTGCACATGTAAAATGCAACCAGCTGCCGGGAATGCGGGAGACAACAGACACTCGAAACGGCCACTAATGTCCCTCTTCAGTCGAGTTACATAAACCAGCAGCAGCAGCAACAGCAGCAGCAAGGTCTCCTCCTCTAGCTTGGCCGAGCAACTTGCTACAAAGCCCCGGTTCCCGAACCTAACCTAGCTGTTCCCTCGATTTCCCGCCTGCCATTATTCGCCGCCGTCGAGGGGAGATCCTGTTTGTTCCTCCGATTAAATAGCTTCCCTCCCGACATTCTGACATACACAGACCGAGCTCGTCTATCGTCAATCCGCGCGATATCGTTGGAAAAGCCGAGAACGCTTCTCGCGTGACTCTCTCGTTAGGATTTCGCGTCTCTCGTTAATTAACACGCGACCTTGGATCGGACAGCGCCGGATCCGATCGCCACGAAGCGAAGTTGCGGGCCGATTTACATGAATCGCCACGCTCGAACGAGCCGTGTTTAATTACTTATCAGATTATCTGGTCGGGCCCGATCCGGCGGTCGTAGCCGATGGCGACGCGACATGGTTTCACCGCGATCTCGCCCATTTCGAATTCATCGCGATCCGTTTATTCATGCGTGAGATACACGCCCGTTGGAAGAAACATGAGGCTGACTCTCTCGCCTGCATCCAACGCATGGCACGGAGGTCAAACGATTTCAGATGGTTACGGTTCGGTCGATTTGCCGCTTGCAAACTTCTTCTTCTTCTTCTTCTTCTTCTTCTTTTTCTTCTTTCTTTCTTTCTGTGGTACGTACGAGCCTTGAATTTACGTAACGCAAAGGCGCGTAGAGTGCGCCTGTTGCGAACAAAGTTGACGTTATCTCGAAAGTTTGTTCCGCGAACACGTACACACACACACACACACACACACACACACACACACACACGTGCTTCAACGTGGTTGAACAAATAAAGTCTACGAAGAGCATTAGTCATCCGAGAATGACTAGTGTACACCGGGTGCGTGTCACTGTAGCGGTGATTGGTGTATATAGAAGTCATCGAATGGCCAGGCGCGCGCGCGCGGCTATACTGTACCTACGCGTCCGTGGACATTTATTTGCCAAGGTGGCGCAAATTGCATCTAGGAGGGACGTAACGAGCCGTGTACCGATATATAATGATAAATTGCCGGGTCGAAGCACGCCGGCGATCCTGGATAAGAAACATTCTTTCGCAAGTGCACGACGTAAAAACTCGCGCTATTAAGAAACCGCTTGGCCACATACCGCTCGGCGGTATTTATTTTTCACGCGTTGTAGCGGCGTTGATAGGCGCGAGAACTCGGCCCGATACCACCGGCAGATACCGTTCGAAACGAGAATGTAAATAGGCACGCCGCGCGTTCGATAACAGAACGCATCTTATCTTTACGAGCGTCCAGCTTGACGATTTGATCTGGCTCTCGCGTGACAACGGATTAGCCGGAAATAGCCCCGTGGATTGGAGAACCGTAGTATCGGCGATATCCGCGCGCGCCTGCACACGTGTGCACGAAGGGTATAACAGAGAAACGCGGAATCGTGTGTATACTCACCTATTTTTCTCCCTTTTTCTTTTTTTTTTTTTTTTTTTTCGTCACTCATCAGGAAAGTAGGTTTAACTTGCGCTTATCTTGCCACGCACGTCGAGAATATTTGGTCCAATATTGCGATATTTTCTCAGTTTAAATGTTAAACCCAGGTAAAACAAATGATAAGTTTATTACTTCTTAAGTTACAGTCATACTATACCGACAAGTTCAAAAGGAAAAGAAAGCGACAAATTATTGTATACGGCTCGGTCACTCGTTATGGTCCGCGAACCAGCGCAAGGAATTAACTTGACCTCTTGCGTTGGAATGACGTGCCACGCACGTCGAGAATATTTAGCCCAAAATTGCAATGTTTTCTCAGTTTTAAGTATATTGAAATATAACCCGGGCAACAACAACTCATAAATTTATTACCTATCGGTAATTTCTAACCAGTGATATACCGATGAATTCAAAAGGAAAACGAATTGTTGTCTACGGTTTGGTCACGTTAATGGTTCGTGAACCAATTACTAGCGCGAAAGGTTAATTCGATAACTAATTCCTCCTCCAAGTAAGATAACACACGGTGACGGGAATTCGTGGAATTTCGAAATGACGCGGTATTACGATACGTAGACTGGCAATTAACGAGCGAAGAGGGAAGAAGAATCGTTACGCATTGCTTTCCTCGGATCAGTATGGAAGTCCGGGCAGATTGGGTCGCACGATTAACTCGCGGTATCCACGCAACTCCCACGTTTCTCTCCGCGTCCCGGCGACGATAAAATCGGCTCGGCCCGTCTGAAACGCGCGCGATATACCGCGCGATATACGCGTCTCCGAAGCATCGGCCGTGGAAAATAATTTCGCTTTACGTAACCGCGCCGTCGCGCGCAGAAGGGCAAGGAAGGAGAGAAGGAAGACGGAAACGAGACGCGCGGTTTTTCTCGATGCGCGGAGGAGCAAGGACACACCGTGTGTGTGTGTGTGGAAAAACGCTCGTAATGGAGCGTGCAACGTTCTGGCGCGCAGAATCGAGCGGCCGAACTTCACTGAAAGAACGGAGAGAAAGAGGGAAATATAATTCCCGTGTTGAACGGCTCGTCGTCGGGCGTAGACGCGTTCGTTTCGCGGACGTTCGCACGTATGCGGGGATGTTGCACGGTCGCCGAGGCGGCGCGCTGTTCCGCGGAACTTTGTATAATAAAGCAGGCCAGGTTCTCTGCAAAAAGATGCAGAGAAAAGCGGCAAAAAAGGAGCGGCAGAAGTTCGGCGTTGCGAGACCGAACGTCATTTTCGCTCGACCGCAGAGCCAGCGGTGTAGGGGCACGGCCAGCGCGCTGCAACACGCGCGAGCACGTGTGCGTGAATGCACGCGGAATATTTTTTTGCGGCAGCCGGAGAGTTGGCCGCCGTGCTCGGTCGGTCGCCTTCGGTCACACACGTAGAGAGAGAGAAAGAGAGAGAGTGAGTGAGTGAGAGAAACGTTGCTAGCAAATACATACATACATACATACATACAAAGTCGCGGCAGAAAACGAGAACGAGAGAGAGAGAGACGGGGAAGAAACGAGTCGAGCTATATAGATTGCCTAGACGGCGAATGGCGCGGTCGGAGGGGTGGGAGACTGGGCCTGGGTCCGAAAGGAGGAGAAACGAGGGAGAGAGAGAGAGAGAGCGAGAGAGAGACAGAGAGAGAGAGAGAGTGATAAAGAGGTTAGGTGTAGAGCCGTGGGTGTCTCTGGGAAGGGAGAGAGTTACAGAGCGACGTGGCGGTGGTAGCTGTCGACCGAAGGTGGTGGGGTGAACGGGTCGGGGAAATACGCTGGCAGTGGGCGTGGTGGGGGGTGAGCTTCTCTCGCTGCCGCAGTAGAGTAGCGGCCTTCGACGCGATCTGATCTTGGTCCGCGTCGTGTTCTCCTGCGTGTGTCGACTTTTTTTTCCCCCCCGAGTGTGCAAGTGTGTGTGCGTGTGTGCATGTGTGAGAACGTGATACGCAGGCCATCCTCGCCCCCCCTCGAATTATCACTCTCGGTACCCTTTTTTTTTTTTCCTCTTCCACGTTCTCTTCGCCGGGGTTTCGAGAACCTCGGGGAGTATCTCCCCGAGCATCTGCCGCGAGATTGTACGCGAGTGCGGGGGCATTCGATCCCCTCGAGCCTACCAGTGACCAGTGCACAGCAAGCCTTCTTTCTTCGTCTCCGATCACTCCTCCTCCGTAGCAAGGATTAACCGAGAGAGTGGCGTTGTTGTTCGTTTCTCGCATCGAAGAGGAGCAGCAGCAGCAGCAGCAGTAGCAGCAGCTCGTTTGGATTTGTATTTGTACAGTGAAGTGTCGCGCAGGAGCTGTTCGACGATATGCATCTGGCGATTGGATCGCAGCGATAGCTGTACATATTTCCGAGTGCTGAGAGAAGCCGGCGCCCCTTGTTCGTTCGTGCCGAGTGTGGAAAGAAAGGAAATCATCGTACGCGGCGGTCGTTTGGACGGAGCGGGCGTCCTCCGGGCAGCGTCGCGCCATTGTTTCGCGAAAGGTCACGAGAGCAGTGGTGTATCGTGCTGATTCGCAAGGAAGTGCGTCCTCGTTGCCCGCTGTCGGCTCTCCTTTCCTAGCCGCGTTCTTTTTACGCAGAGGCTGTAGCCCGTCGGATTGTAGCTCTCTTTCTCTCTCTCTCTCTCTCTCTCTCTCTCTCTCTCTCTCTCTCTCTCTCCCCTCTCTCTTTCTGAATTTACTCTTCGTCTCGCCTCTCTCGTCGCGTTGATACAAGTTCCGAGTGTAGTAACGAAAAGGCTGAGTGCGTTTGGCTGGGGATCGGCCGGGAACAGCAAAGGGAAGAGAGAAAAAAAAAAGAGGGACAAGAGAGAAGAGAAAACGTATCGCGCGACCATTGTTCGTCGGTCGATCAACGTCTGTTAGCCAGAACGCTTCGTGGCCGTTCGGCAAGCTTCGTAACCGATCGTGTCCCGTGGCTTGGTACAGTTCTCTCTCGCGCGACGTACAGTGATCTCATCGTCGCACGCAGTGCGCGCCAGGGTGCTGCCGGTGTGTGCGAATAAGTCGATGGTGTTTCTTATTTTCCTCGGTGATCGTATCGATATCTCGTTCGATATACCGAACGAGAACTAATCCCGATTATAATATTCATTCGAGTCACGTAGTGTGAATGTTCTCGTTGTATGTATGAGATACATACATGTATGTATATATATATATATATAGTGCGTGCGTGTACGATTAAGTTGACGAAAGAAGAAGAAGAAGCAGAAGAAGAAAAGCGATCTTTGGTGGCGGCGCGTGACCAGTAAACGAGAACCGCGGCGGTTCAAGGTGAAATTGTAAAAGGTTGCTGCTCCCTGCCCCTTTTCGCGAAGAGAGAAGAGGAGAAGAGGGTTCGTTCTCGATCTCGAGACGGTCTCGCCGGCCGTCCCGAGAGATGAGCCGCACCGCAACTCCGAGTGCGGCTCGTACGATGAAGAGAAGCAACGGAGCGGGGATCGTCGAGAACGCAGCGGCAACAGCGAGGACGAAGGTAGAGCAAGAAGCAGCATGCCACCGGTGCTAGGAGGCGCGGCAATGGCGGTCCTTCCGGTAAGCCCGCAGACGGCCACGCAGGGTAACCCGCACCACCATCACAATCATCACGTACATCAGGGACAAACGCAAGTTTTACTGGCGGCCGCTGGCGCAGCGACGCAGGCTCAGCCGCAGCTGCTCTATCAGCCGTATAATTTGATGCCGGCGGGCAGCTCGCCCTCCCACCAGACCGCCTTTCAGCATCATCCTCACCAACAACAGCACCAGCAACAACAGCAACACCAGCTTCATCATCATCATCATCACCATCAACCGCCCAGCCAGCAGAGCAACTTTCTGCCGGCAGACATCGCCAACGTCGCCACCACGCTCGCACTGTAAGTTCGCACGTCTTAGCGGTACAAACGAAGTTTTTGAGAAAAAGGCAGAAATATCAAAAATTTCGCCTGTATTTCGTTTGAAATTCGGATCGAGGAGAACGCCCGGCGATCGAAAGCGAGAGAGGCTGCGGATGTTGCACAGGTGTAATCGGTGTCGTTCAGGTTCATCGGTTCTCTTCTCGATAGACCGTGGAAAATTGTTGAACTTCCTCCTGGGAACGATCTCCCCCAGCCTTTTCTTTCTTTCTTTCTTTCTTTCTTTCTTTTTTTCTACTCCTGCTCAATCCACGCGTGAAATTCAGCTACAGAGAGTGGATAATGGGAAAGTTTGTATTCGAACGGAGTTTCGTGTGAATTACGATTCGCTTCCATTTTACGTACGAGGTCCGCGCGATGGCCCCAACCGGGAAAGAGACGCCTTCTGATACATCGTACGTTGAATATAAATGGTCCGACTGTTTATGGAAACACCGTTACGCCTTTGAAACTTACAACACACCGACGAGCGGTCCGTGGTTTCGCGTATCGAGTTCTTCTCCGTCTCTTGCGTACGACGTTAAATCTCGATGAATCGTGCCTTCCGAGAAAGAAGCTATGCAGATATCGACGAACGAGGTAGAATGTACTTAGTCGAGCGTTTCGCGGAACGAGCTTTAAATCGCCTCGAGCCGGTCACGTTCGCCGGGACCGGGAACCGCGTTTACGAGCGTCGTAAAATCGAGTAAAATTAGAATTCAAACGTCGGGGAAGAGCCGAAGAGACTTTTTCCTTCGAGAGGTAAATTGGAAAGTGACTCGGACAGGTATGTACACGCATACTTGACGCGTGCGTCAGTGTGTGAAGGCCACATGTGGAAAATATAACGGGTCACGTTTTTAATGTGTGGACAGTTTCACATCGGAATTATGTACCTTTCCATTCGAGTTTTGCCTCGTGAGTGTTAAATGATATTATTGGACTCAAAATTATTCTCCTCTTCTTGTTTCGCTCCTTCGAGGCGAAGTTTACTGAAAAAAAGAAAAAAAAAGCGAGTTTCCAACTTTACTTTGTTTGAATACACTTGCTTCTGGCTTTGCCAACAAACCGTCAGCTGTTTCAATTCGACGAGATGCCCCGGCGTTTGATAACAGAGAATGTTCCGGTCGAAACACTTGTCGATGGCCGGATTTCGATTCCCAGCAAATCCGCTGACAAACGAACCGTGGTTGCCACTCGACGAGCGAGGACTAGATGCCTGCGAACTGGTTTCACTCGCAATGTCGACGTCGGTTGCGTAATGTCCGGGGCACACGGCGTATGTCTGATTTGCAATCTGTGCTGCACGACGCGCGTCATTCCGCGTAATTAATTGGAATTCGTTGCATCGCGTCGGCCTGACGACGTGCGAACAATCATTTTTCGGCCTACGCCTCCCCGATACACAAACCTCCTGCGCTTTGTTTCCGTCTCGCGAATTTGCGCGTTGTTTTGTCAACTGTTGGGGGATGCGAAAACTTTCGTTTTTGATCGGACAGTGATAATTTTCGCGACTTTAAATCGGACCTCACCTCACTTTGTATGAATTTTTCGTAAATTTGTTCTTCTGTGTATAAAATCTGTTCGAAACTTAGAGACGTATATGGTATACGAAATCAGTTTTCAGAAGTGAATTTGGAACTCTATTTAAGATCCAAGATGAAGAACCTAGCCTCGCTTTTTTAACATTAGAACTACCGACGACTAAAGTATAATATTTGTAGCAAGATACAAGAAGAAGTTAATAATACAGAGCACATATATATATATATATATATATATATAAAATTTCCATAGAAAGTTATACACAAATCGATCACTCTGATCACTTTGGTAGTTCTAAGTCCAACATCCTGCGCGAGTTGCGGAATTCCGATTGCATTCTACCGGCCCGTAGAGTGTAATGCACTTTTATAAAAGTGCAATCCAAGTTTTCTCACGTGAAAACCCGACAACTCTAGACACTACCCGCGTGACCTCGATGCACGAGTCTCTCTCTCTCTATTCTGATCATAGAAGGAAGAGTGACGTGTTCTCTTTTTGAATATAATCTCGCATAATCGCGCATAATCGTGTCCAAGTGGGATGGCAACCACTGCGGCTCCGCTTCGTTGTTCAACCTTCGCTGGGATAAATTTCCATGAATTTGCGGACGGTGTGTTTATTCGAGCGTGGCGTAACAGAACTCGTTTACGGAGGTTTTTCCAATCGCGTTGCGCGCGCGGCGGCGGTAGTCGTAATCCTCTTGGAAAGAATCTCGATGGTAATCGATCGGAACACGAGCCTCGCTCGATCGACTCAACCCTGAACCGGAACACGGTGAAAACGTTTGATGGTCGAGTAGTTGAGTGAAACCGGGACTGGTTCAGCCGGGCACGCTTAATTAGCCAGCCGCCTTTCGTTTTCGAACCATCGGGTTATTAAGTTGACGTGGCAAAGCCTTTTTTTTCACGTAGATGAATTTATTGAATTTTCCGGGCTCCCGTGCATAATCCAGGCAGAAATTAAATAGCTTTCAAAGCTTTCGTTTATCCGCTAGGGCGCGGTGCAACGTACTTGATTGGAAACGTAAATTCCAATCGGGGATACACTCGAGTAGTAAAAGGATCGACTAATAGAATCTCTCGAGCACAATGACTGTAACAATTTACTTCTTGTTTGTTTCTTTTCTTTCCTTGTTTTTTTTTTTTTTTTTTCTCATTTTCGTGGTATTGAATTGTTTGAGTCATGAGAATATTTCTAGATGATCAAGTACTTTTCTTTTAATAGAATTCTTTTCATAAAATTAAATTTCTTTCAATAGAATTAAATTTAACTAAAAATTTTATTTCAAAATATTTATAAGTATAATATATATATATTAAATTAAAAATTAAACGAAATTTTATAATTAAACAAAATTTTATAATAAAGATATATTTTACTAATAATTTAAAATTAATATTATTATTTATAGTTCAAAGTAACGAAAATGAATTTTTAAAAAATTTATAAGTAAAATACAATTTGTACCTTTTGTTAAAAATGTTCAGGGTTAATTAATTTATTTTAATTATTCGACAGAATCGAGAAATTCTCTAAATTTCTATACAGTGATATTATTCCAGCTCCGAGTTTTAAAAAGAAAGCGAAGAATTGTACACGGTTTGGTCACTCGTTATGGTCCGTGCAATCAGTTGCCAGCGCAAGGTGTTAAACACGGCAGTAGAATCGATTAACCGGCCAGTCAATCAGAACCACAGAGTAACAGAAACCGTCGAGTCATCCTTTTCTCTGGAAACGTGTCCCTCGTGTATCGAGACTTCCTTTTCTCTCTTCCAAGAAGTTCTCTCGTGCGCTCTTGGGTCGTTGGCCAATGGCAGAATAGAATTCGCAGAAATCGAACGAGATATACGTGTCGAAAAGAATGGCCCGTGGCGAGAGAGAGAGAGAGAGATCACCGTGTCGCGAACAGAATTTTGTTTTGGCCTTTCAAAAAAAAGAAAGAAAGAAAGAATCCCGTCCCCGAGATCTCGTCAGCTACGACGATTTTTGCGAAGGCCGTTTATCCCTCGGCGATGTAGGCCTAGAAAGATACAGAGTAGTCAGTGAAGGCCGCGGGGGGGATAGTGAGGAAGAAGTGGGTAGGAGTACGGGTAGACGGAGAGTGCCATAAACTGCGCGCTATAATGGGCTCTGGGAAAACGTAACAATGCGGTTAATCGGGCGCCTGGCTCCTTGGTAAGGACCCATCGTGAAAGAAAGGGTGGGGAGCGAGAAGATAGAGGATCGTGGCGAGAGTGTAAGCGAGTAAGAACGATGGTCGAAACAGTGAAAGAGTGGGAGGGATAGGGTAAGGGGGAGAGAGAGAAAAATTTCGAGACGCCAGGCATTGCTCCCTTTGTTAGCTGGGGCTGGCCTCAGGTAGAGAGAAATCATGAAAGTCTGCCGCATTCTATGGAAATACACAAAGGCACGACTGGTCCTTTTGTTATTCTGAGGGTTTCTACCTGCCCTTCTCGGCCGTGGCTCGCGAACAATGTAACGCTGCACGAGAGAAAGAGAGAGAAAAAAGAAAATATCAGACGCTAGAGATAAAGAGAAAGATGACTCGACAGAGTGAGAGACAGAGAGAGAGAGAGAGGGAGAGAGCGTAGAGTTTTAGGTGTTCTTGAGGTCATTCGAGGTCGAGGGATATATGGCATTTCATCCCGAGGTTCAAAATGGGGAACCGAGTGATCTGTGTTCTTTCTTGCGCTGGCAACTTGTTTCACGCGGACCATAACGAGTGACCCGAACCGTGTACAATAATTCGCCGCTTTCTTTTTTTCTTTTGAACTCGTCGGTATGACATCACTGGATAAAAATGAAAATTAAAACGTAATAAATTTATCACTTGCTTTGCTTACATTTAAATATACTTGAAACTGAGAAAATGTTGCAATTTGGGAGAAAAAATTCTCGACGTGCGTGGCACAAGAGGTTAAGTATCCGTTTATAGAGCAACGAGACGATCGATTAACTCGAATATTCTGCGAATTCCCTCAAGTTCAATTCTGTTCGATTCTGTTCGATTCTGAGGTGAATTGAAAAGCCGGTAGTCGCAACAATCGTCATTACATTGCCTCTCAGTTCACAGAGTTTGACCGACGTGAAAATTCCGAACGGCTGACGATGTCAAGGTAGAGAAAAAAGAAGTTGGGAAACCGTCGTCGGCCGCGGTATCATTACGTAACGATAATTGCACTTTCTGCAAATCATTCACTCGGCGTCGCGCGGTTGAATTCCTCGCGAGAGAAGGAACGCGAAGTTCTAAGCCCGCGCGCGGTAGTAGTAAGCCGCGTTTGACCTTCGATGAATGAAAATAGACGGCGGTGGATCGGCTGTCCTCTCTCTTCTCATGTTCTCCCTGCCTTTCCATTTTATTTTTTTCCTCTGGCGACTCTCTCGGACACTTATCTCGAAAGAGCACGCGCCAGATCCGTGAAACGAAACGCGTTCGACTCTCGATAAAAAAACAGAGAGAGAGAGATAGAGAGAACCAGGGTACTGTTGACCAGGCATCGCCTCGTCTTTTTGACAATGGCACAGGTGCGAGTAATTTTGGCCTAAATCTTGGCCCGCTGTTTGTCGATACACCGGTGTGTGTCGTCGTCAAGTATTCAAAAGCATCGTCGGCGTTTGTTTCCACGATGAAAAGAGGAAACGTTTCTCTCTTTCTCCTTCCTTCGCCGTTTCTCACGATTTCTGACATGTTGCTTTGTTACTCGGTAACCACGAAACCTGTTGTCGCTGCTTCTCCTACCGTGGCGAGTCGTTTCGCAATTGGATCTCGCTTCCGGCGATAAATTTCCTGCGTTACATTTTTCGCCCGACGCTCTCGTCCACTTGACCGTCGAATGTGCGATGGGCTGCGGTTTCTCGATGGGTTAACCGATTGCTTCTGATTCATCCATTTCGATCGATTCTTCGAAATGTTTTTTTTTTTTTTTTTTTTTTTTTTTTTTTTTTTGGTCGGACTCGGATGATACATACCGTTACTTCGTGTCTCTTGGAATTGTGCGTCTTTCTTGCTGGATGTAGCTTTCTTTGTTCTCTTGCTCACAATCGGTCTCATTCACGCTTGGAATTCTTGATTACTGATATGTACAAAGAATTGCACGTGTGCATAATGAAGCAAAAAACAGAAGTGGAGAAGAAATAACGTAAAATAGTTGAAAATGAATACTAGCGGCTTTTTTTAAGTATGAATCCTCAAATAGTATCGTTGGCTATAAGTAACTTATACTACATTACACCAAAACGTACACTATTTTACTTTATTTGGTATTTTAAATTCTCTTTAATGCCTGCTGAATTAAAATTGCTTTAAGAGTCTCGGGGAAAGTTCAGAGATTGTATCTCGAGGTAATTTCATCCGATGGCTCGATGGCAGTTGAACGTGAAAACAGCATGAGAATCACTGAGCAGCGAATCGATTCGAAGTCTGGCAAATGACTTGCTTAGTTATATATCCGGCGGATCGTTGCGGCGATCGGTTTTCTTTCTCGATTTTCTGTCCGACTCCTGGATCCCCTTTCTCCTCGGTGGCCGGCTCGGTCGAGTGCAGCGTTGAATCACAATCGCAAATATCCTTCTCGGGTAACTGGCTGGCTTTGCTGGTCGTCGTCGTGGCTCACCGAAAGAGAGAAGGAAGCAATCGTCGTCATCATCGTCGACGTGGCGTCGTGTAGTAGCGACCGGAGAGAGGCGTGCGCGTACAGCGTTGCTGGATTCTACCAGTCCGACGAGTCTATATATTTTACGATCGTACATAGAGACATGCTCTGTATCGGTAGTGTGTGTATGTGTGTGTGTGTGTGTGCTGCGGAGGCCACGATCTAGGTCAATAAAAGAGGAGACGGTTTCTCTGGCTTTATCGCCCGTTTCACGTTGCCCAGTGAATCTAATTCCTGACCTGGAGCATTACACGATCGTGTAAAATGCTTCGAGCTGACTCTTTACACAATATAAAACTACGGAGGAACGTGTTACGCGTGTTGTATGAAACATTTGGCAATTTCATTTCAACACACGTAAAAAATATATTCGTAAATGGTTCTTTTCTCGCGAGTGGTGGATGAAGGGGAAATTTAAAAGACAAATATCCGTGTAACGCAATACGCGTGGTGCACGAAGGTGATATTAATTATTTTATTGTTTTCACGAAATAGTATAGCTCCCGTGCGTGGCGAGAAATATTGCAATTAGGCAACAGATTTTTGCAATTAATAACGAGACACATACTTTCACGAATTTCTCATTTTTAACTTTAACTCTCGGTCGATTGATAACTTCTCTCTTTCATCCGCCATCTTTCAATCGATCACTTCCCTTTGTTCCCTTTCTCCTGTTACGTTGCTTATCCGTCAGTCGTTTAATTTCAATTATTTAAAATGTAATTGCACTCGCGATAAATCGATCGTCAAGGCGTGACGACGACACTTACTGGATTAGGGGGAGACCGTTTTGTCTGGCGACAGGCTCGAAGTCCCGTACGTTCCTGTCGATACGGCAAACTAATTAACACAATTTCAGTGACGCGAGCATGATTCAGAAGCTCGATAAATTCCGCTTTCGTAATTCGAAGCGTCGCAGAATCTCGTTAAATCCGTGGCACGTTATCTGTCGCATCGGTGTATCGCGAGGCCTCCGTGACTTCAAGCATTGCCAACCTTCTGACTCGAGTTCGAAGGTCGTTCGAGGCACAACTATGCCTATTCTATACGTTACGTACTTATCTCTCTCTCTCTCTCTCTCCCTCTCGAGCACTCAACGTTATCGCACGATGTTCATATTTCGCATTATTCTTCGTTATCGCGAGCTTCCATTCTCCGTGGACAAAAATCACTATTGTCCGGAGTATCGTCTTATCTTATCGGTGTTACACGCAGGTTGTAACATCGCGTTATCGGTGTCAGAGGCAGAGCGGGTCGATCTATCGTATCTGTCACGACTCTACATTATGGTATTCGATTTTTTTCTCTCGCTCTCTCGCTCGCTTTTTTGCCGCTCCGATATCTCTGGGCAATTAACGAGCCAGCGTTCCATGATACGACTGTTGCACGAATGGAGTAACGATACTTGTACGATTACGGAAATTTCGCGAAATGGAAGTCCTTGTTTTTGCATGGTCGACGATTTTCGCGAATATGTTATTTTTAGCTTATATACGATTGTATTTGTATAATTTGAAATAAATCTCAAGATATATATATATATATATATAGATTTGAGATTTATTTCAAATTATATATATATAAGTTACATTAATATTAATTATATATATAAGTTATATTAATAATCGTGTTGCAAATATTTTTAAATAAATATTAATAATATATGTGTATATAAGTATATTAATAATATATATATATTAATATTAATTATATATATAAGTATAATATTAATAATATATATATTAATATTAATTATATATATATAAGTTATATTAATAACCGTGTTGCAAATATTTTTAAATAAATTCGAAATTACGGATAAATATCTAATAAAATACAAGATCGCAGTATTTCTCTTCGAACGAATTTCTCATTGTAGTTATAAAAAGGTGATTTTAACATTGAGCTTGCGGAATGATGCACCCAATATTTCTCCATTATGATAAATTACTGTTTGATCCTCAGTAGATAAAACAATCAATGATCCATTATGTCAGTGTACCTGCGATATTCGGTATATCACTGATATATGTAATACCATTACTCACGTATCAAATTTATGTTTGCGACAAATATCTTCTAATTCTCTTAATGCCTCTGTGTGCGATACAATCGTGACAATTCGCGAGATTTATCAACAATGAAATTCACGTTGACGATGGCTCGTTCAAACAAGAAAGAAAAATTCACACGAAGGTCGTGTAAACAGAGTTCTACTCTGGTTGAAAACTGAAAATCACAAAGGCACACCGAGCTACATATTCTCGTTGTTTACTTCCAATCGATGTCTACGGATGTTTTCATAGTTAATGCTTATCGACCGTTCTACGACTCGACACACACATACACACACAGGCACACAAATATTGCAGAATGTGTTTGTCATCGTGAATCTACGTACCAAGTTCTGTCCGATTTTATCTTCACTGCTTCAACTACGTACGTTGTGAAAATTATTGACGCACGAGGCAGTCGTTACGAAATGAGCCGTGTAAGCAAATTTCACCGCCGGCTGTTTACGATCTGTCGGTGAAATAAAAAGTATCGCTTTCGTTGGAGATCAAGCAAAGAAGCCTCGTGTTGAAGTCGCGAGGAGTAGTGTATCGAAGTATTGAAATTCTGGAAATTGCGCGCGCGTACGTTGTTTTTTTTTTCGCCGATTTATCGAGAAGTGAAATCGACCGAGAATATCTTGGATAAACGGGAGCGCGGATCGAATAGAATCGAAATTGTCTATTGAATTGCAGATGTTAGCTTCCGCTCGGGCAAGAATTTCCTTTGTAAATACGTGCGTAGTTACGCCGAAGAATATTCGAACAATAACAGAATTTGATTGTGTGGGTTTAGGTTTGTACGTGCTCGCGTGACTGTGACAAACATCTTTTTTCTGGTTGAGGTTAGAAAACTGACGATCAAAAGAAAAATGGCTCAAGGTGAACCGTGTGTCGAAATTGTGTTTTGTTTGCAACATGTAAGTTGCAGCATTTTCTTTTTCTTTTTCTCTTTCTAACAATAACTATCCATCTAATCGCGACACGTTGAAGTCGTCGTTCCACGCCCTGTAAATTTGACTTTTAATTAGCTTCGGATATGAATTGTCGTTTTATATATAAACCATGCGTATGTAACATAATCTATCTTCAGTTCACTTTTGTTGTACTTTTGTCCGGTACTTATGTTATGTTGCTTCACTACTTTTTGAATCTAGTTTCTTTCAGGAATTTGATAAGTAATTGTACGTCAATTTTCCCTTATAAACAACTATTTCTAGGTTTTCCTTCCTCTCTTTAGTTTTCATCTCTTCTCTCCGGAAATATCCGGAGAAGACGTCGAAATACACAGAGGATCGCGTCGGAAAGCGTTATTCCCTCCCCCGCATTCTTCCGTAAATATTTTCTTATCCGGAGCGCAAACGAGAAAGCAACTTTTGTTTGCGCGCGTTCCGTTTCTTACGGCTCGGTCCCCGTAATTCCCCAGGAATATCACGTGCTCCTTTTTAATCTCTCGAGTTCGGAAAGAGAAGTTTCGGCGAAAGCCGGAAGATTATCAGAAAGTGTACGACGAAAAAGAAAGAACTTTAATTGCACTTGTTTTGCAACTTTTCGATTGAGAGTATGATGCAAGCAGAAACACGCTCGTTACAACCATCGGTTGCGTGGCACGTTCGTGTAACGCAAATAGATCTTGCACGAAGGAAATTACGCGATCGGTAATGATCCAATCACTGGGATTGTCGCTGGAAAATCAACGATTACGGTTCGAGCGCGTGAATAAACTTCGTGGCGTTACGTTATCACGCTCGCGTGATAAAAATGACCGTTCGTCGATTATTCGCGTGCAACATTTTCACTTTTCAATGTATCGTGCTTTCAGCTTTGCGACAGAGTTGTCATTATTGTTGCTGTCGGAGCATGTTACCAATTATCTTATTCTGAATTCATAACAATTGTCGATCGATAGAATTTACGTCCGAGAAAATTGCGCAGATCGAATCTTTGACCTGTCCCAAATGATAAGGTTATGTTTTCGACAGTCTTTGGCGATATATATACTCGTGACTCATGTACATTCTGATTATCCGCAGTGGTCGTTGAAACTCCGATATCCTCGTTACGAATTGAATACACCACGCGGAGTTTCCTACTTCACAATCGTAACGACAAGATGAGATTTGGCAGGTGGTACGAGCTCGTTAAATTTGAACTTTAGACATAGGCATTCCATATGCAGCGGCTTATTAATAAAAACTGCTGAAATATAGCGTCTATCTCGAGTTACGTGTATCAAGTATATATATATATATAAAGAATAAAAGCGAGGTTAACCTCTTGCGCTGGAACAACGTGCCACGCACGTCGAGAATATTTTCGCCCCCAATTGCAATATTTTCTTAATTATAAGTATATTCAAGTGTAACCCGGGCAAAACAAATGATAAATTTATAATTTCTCAATCATTTCTATCCAGTAATGTCATGCCGACGAGTTCAAAAGGAAAGCGACGAATTAATTGTATACGGTTCGGTCGCTCGTTATGGTCCGCGCGAGCCAGTTGCCAGCGCAAAGGCGTCAAAAGTGGAGTGAATGGGTTTTGAGTGGTTATCGATACACAGTGAAACGTAGGAAAAATCGAGTGAATGAAGAAAAAGAAGAGAATCCATTCCGAGTAGAGAGAAATTAGCGGTAATTGCGAGCCGGTGCGTTCGTTAGAAACGGATTGCACGGAATTCGAGGAAGAAGAGCGTTTTTCTCGGTTGGCTCGGCTCCCAGCTGGCTGCGCGTGAATAAGCGGGGGCGAAATAATTTCGCATTTGGAATATCGATGACCAGAGAGAGGACGAGAGAGAAAGAAGGGAGGAGTAACATCGAATTCCGGCGTCCCGATTATTTTCGGCCAAGTGTTTTGGCAGTTGGGATATTCGGGTCAAACGCTTTATCGCTTGATCGCCGTTTCCATCCTCCAGCGGAATGTTTGCTCGAAAGATACCATCTTGCACGAAAATTGCCGTACGCATGACAAACAACGTTACTCCGGCCTTCGATCGAATGATGGAACGTACGAGTATTTGTGCCTCTTTTGATAAAAAAAAAAAAAAAAAAATTCTTGTAATCGGAGTCACGATATTTTAAATATGATCAAATCCCAGAGGCTACGAGAGAAATTTTGTTCTACTTAACCCTCTAATCATATCGTACGATAACTTCTCAATTTTTTTGCCTAATATTAAATGATAGTATTTTTTTTCAATACAGATTTGTGAGTAACTCGAACGAAAATTTGTCTGGATACTCCATTTCGGATATTTTCTACAGTTTCACGCATTACGTATATCCCGCGCGTTTTTGCATCTTGGAAGTTTCCTACGAATGCACGAAAATCCGCGAACGAATCTGACGATTACGAATCGTTTAATTGCATTTTTCATGATCCTTACAATCGGAAAACACGATTTCGTTGATTCGAATCTAAAATCCAACTCGATGCAATATGCAGTCAGAGTGCCGCGAGCCGACAAATACGAGTAAGCACGAGTGAGTTTGAAGTTTCAACAACAGCATCCAAATAAATCCATAAATCTCGACGTGTTGCAAAGACACACAAAGACGATTGCTAAATACCGTGGCAGCGAGGGGTTCGTAAGGGCTGTGAGCAAAGTTTCATAGATATTCCGGCGAAAGGTCAGAGGCTGCGACGCGCCCGAGATTCGATAGAGCTGGTTGATCTACGTTCAACAACCTGGTGACCTTCCTCGGCTATTCCACGCGAATATATCTCGTTCTATTTTCGAACTACACGCTTATGCAAGTGTCGTTAGTTCGCTCGCGCGCGCGAGAGTTGGTTAAACGATCTACGTGTACCTATATATATTTGGCACGTTTAGTTACGGCGGAACGTCACGGAAATGGCATATTTAAACGGATAAATCGGATCACAGTTTAGAAAAGTTGCGCGAGACAGGGGGGGAGAGAAAAGAGGTATTGTGTCGTACCGTGTTCGTTAAAAATAGGTCAACCATAGTTTCGGATCGATTATTCAATGCACCGTGCTCGCTTTGACTCCTCGAAACGAGCGAAAAATTCCGACGACAATACGGAAGGAAGTTGCCAACGATGATGAACACGCTTGAATAGAATTTATTGGCAATTGATACTTCAACAGGGACGCCAATTGGCCACCTAATTCCGAAACTACTCGAGTTATCTTTCGGGAAGTTCGATCGACTTTGTGCTTTCGAAAGTTGGCAAAAATTGTTACAAGATGTCGTCGACTACCGAAATGGTCAAAGTTAAATTGATAATTTTCGTTAGATATTTCACAGATATAAAACAGTGTACTTGAATGATCCTTCGTAAAATACCTATGCAAATAAAAGTTCGTGTATTGTATTATAAACACTTTCTGTTTCTTTTACTTTAACCACTTGCGCTGGCAACTGATTGCGGACCATAACGAGTGACCAAACCGTACACAATAATTCGTAGCTGGAATAATATCACTGGATAGAAATTATCGGGAAGTGATAAGTTTATTATTTATTTTGCTGGGTTATACTTAAATATACTTAAAACTGAGAAAATATTGCAATTTTTGGAGGTTAACCACTTGCGCTGGCAACTGATTGTGGACCATAACGAGTGCCCGAACCGTATACGATAATTCGTCGCTTTCTTTTTGAAACTCGTAACTGGAATAATATCACTGGATAAAAATTATCGGGAAATGATAAATTTATTATTTATTTCGCTGGGTTATACTTAAATATGCTTAAAACTGAGAAAATGTTGCAATGTTTGGAGGTTAACCACTTGCGCTGGCAACTGATTGCAGACCATAACGAGTGACCAAACCGTACACAATAATTCGTCTCTTCTATCAAACAATGCCTATCCACAACATGAAAAGAAAAGACAGAATAGTCATGACAAGGCTTAGAATAGGACACTGCAAACTCACACATATTAAAAAAAAACAGAACCCCCCAATGTGTATCCAATGCAACCAAATTTTATCAACCCATCATCTTCTATTTGAACGCGGCAAGTACCACGCTCAAAGGCGAAAAATACAAAATAACTTCACCGGCAACCCTGACGTCGCAGAAACATATATTCAAGAAATGTCTTGAATTATCCAAAGGAAACTACATCTACCGTAAGATATAATCGTCTTGAAAAGAAGGAAACAGTACCTAGCCGTCGCTAATGACCAGAAGGTAGATGCGACGTTAATCATAAATTTAAAAAAAATAATAATAATAATTCGTCTCTTTCTTCTTGAACTCATCGGTATGATAGAAATTATTGAGAAGTAACAAACTTATTATTTGTTTCATTTTACTCAAATATACTTAAGGCTGAGAAAGTATTGGAATTTTTGGAGCAAAAAATTCTCAACATGCGTGGCACGTCATTCCAGCGCAAGAGGCTAACGTCTTCTACTGATGGAAATATTTTTTCTAACTTCACAGTAGAAAAGTTGTTTCGCCGACAATTTGCGCGGTTTGAGATTCGTGAGCTTTGACAAATTTAAAATTCGGGATAATTTCACTATGTCGCGATTGTTTCTCGCGCGGAGCCAGATCGTGAGGAGGCAGATCGTGAACGGTCTCGAGGGGGGAACAATCGGATTATTCACGCACGCGAGGAGGAGCGCGCTCGATGCCCACGGTCTGTTGGCGCTCGTTTGGCGTTGCAATTTCTAGAATAATGTATTCCATTCTGCGTTTGGCCGAGCGCCAAGTATTTGTTTACGGAACTCTCGGGGTAAAGGGAGCGAGATAAGGAGCCGCAGTCGTTTGAAAGGCGGACTCTATTTACGAACAGCGCCGGAGCCGACAGACAAAAGAGATTCGCGCTGCTCGCTGTCTCTGTCGTATAAATGGCGACTTGTTTATGGAAACGTGATACGCTTCGTATCGCCGCCCCGCTCGCGTCTCGTTTTCTTTCCACTTTCCCACCGTGTCGCACTGATCTCTCTCTCTCTCTCTCCGCCATTCTGGCGTTTAAAAACCGCATAGTATGTAACATGGTTGGTCGTAAAGGTGTCCGTGTACTTTATACAAAATTAACTCTGAACTACGAGCATGTGGTTCTCAGTTCGCGGATGACTCCAATTATTCGAGGTGTTAAATAGTTAAATAGTTGGTTATTTCTTAAATGCTTAATAATAACGATAGGTATCACATTGATTGTTGTTGGTAGATACATGACACAAGTTATTGTAGTCATTGATATATTGGTGTATCCTATCGTCTAGTGACACAGGTCATTCATTTGAAAATAAAATGGAATATTCTCAATCGATTTTTGCAATGACCGAACATTCGGTTAAATTAAGATCACTTTGATTTGAACTTGCGAAGAAACATCAACGTTTCATCGCCTATAATTAATGTTACGTTTTCTTTTTAACAGTCTATTTAGATATTTATTTCTAAAACGATGTATAATGGAACTTCTCAGTATTTGTTGCTCGATTAAACTCCCATTTTTAAGTTCAATGCATTCATACGAACGTGGAGGAAAAACACAATGATGAGACACCTGACAACGTCACATAAATAGATTTGCATCGTAACGATCGTACATTGAAAACTTTCGCGTGGAACTGTACAAAATATTGCGGTCAAGCCAATTTCCAAGAACCCATCTTCCTCTTGTTACTATAAGCGCCAGACAATATCAGTCGCGACGTGCCCCTTTAATTCATGTCTACGGTTTCGTTTACGTTTTTCCTTGTAATCGGTAATCTGAGAATCGTCAAGTCTAGCCGGCAAAAACTATGTCCTGTAAAAACTATTCAAGTTTTTTTTTTTTTTTTTCAGGCGTTTTTTGTGACTCCAAGTCGGCGTATTTCAAATAGATTCTTCCGTCTAGACGCGAATGTCGCTTGTCAAGAAATAACTAATACTTATTTATTAATATTAACTATATTTTTTATTACCTAATATTTTATCCTAACATTGCAATATCTTCTCAGTTTTAAGTATATTTATTTTAGTATTTATATTTTAGTATTATAGTGTTTAACATTATATTAAGTATATTTACATATATTATGACCCAGGCAAATAATAAATTTGTTACTTCTTGGCAATTTCTGTCCAGTGATGTCGTACCGACGAGGTCAAAAAGAAAACGACGAATTTGGTCACTCTGGTTGCAAGAGGTTAAAGGGTTTCTCCTCGATCCTGAAATCCCGAAACAAGTTTGCCAACTCAGCTACCCGCGTTTCCCCTTGATCTTTCCTCGTCCCGTGTGATTTACCGCTCCATCGCTTCTTTAGCGACTCTAATTATACTCGCCGGCGAGCGTGGAAAGAATGGCTTTGGTGTGGCGGGGCACGCTCGGTTTAACCGTGGCCGCGTTGATTATTTCTTAGAAAACGCGGCCTCAGACTCGCCGATTCCCGCGTTGGTACCCCTCGATCGCGTCATTATCTAAAATTCACTCGCTCTCGCCCCGGTTTGGCCGCTGCCCAAATTCGCTCGCTCTCGCGACGCCTTGAAAAACTCGGGTCGAAAGTGAACTCGGCCGAGTGGCGAGAGAAGGAAGGATGCCCTCGCGGTCCTCGAATTTTTGTCTTCTAACCTCGTTCTCGTTAAAGGAAAGCTTCTCCACGGTTCGAGGCAAAAGTAACAATTACTTCGTGATCTCTTCAACCCCTTGCGCTGGCAAAACTGGTTCGCGGACCATAACGAGTGACCGAATACCGTATACAATAATCCGTCGCTTTCTTCTTCTTTTGAACTCGATAGAAATGATGAAGAAGCAATGAACTTGTCACTTGTCTTGCCTGGGTTACATTTCAATATACTTGAAATACTGAGAGAAATGTGGCAATTTGGGACGAAAAATTCTCGACGCGCGCGGCACGGTCACTCCAGCGCAAGAGATATTCAAGTTGGAGCTTAAGGTGATTTTCGAATTGCTTTTTTCTTTTTCTTTCTTTCTTTCTTTCTTTCGACGACACGATTTTACGTCCAACCCTACTTTCTCCTTGAGAAAACAGAAGTTGCAAGCTACTGCTACGGTTTTATCGATGAATCGTTTAATGATAAAAAGTTCGTGTTCCGCTTCGCTTTTACGTTAGAGAGGGACCTTCGAAGTTTTAATCAAGTCTTCCAGTCTAAAGTTCGAGCCGAGAAATTATGCATATAAATAACGATTCTTTCGTGCTTGAGAAACTTTTCTAATGACCAGGAAAATATTTAAATGACGCGACGAACCGTCATCGCGTTTTAATTGGACTGCAGGCTCCCCTTGTCTGCGTTTGTAAGAAACTCGTCGACGCGGGAATAAATGAAATGCAAATAAATATTAAACAGATATCTCTCTAGTCGTAGTCGTTCGATCGTGCAAAATTCGATATCTTCGCCGCGGAAGTGAAGAACAAGAAGATTGAAACGGGCAAGCGTAAAGGGTGAATTTATTTTGCTCGGTCCCCTTTCGCTACCGACCCAGGAAAACGATTACCGGCATACGTACGGATGGTTAGAAACCTATCCTCATCCCCTCTGGAAACCCTGTCATTATTTTACGTCGTTTCCAAGTTCTCCATTCAACTCCCCGCCCGGACTTTCCAGTGAAATCACCCTCCGATCGATCAACCGTATCAACCCTTGGAACACACCCTCGTTCACCCATTCGACCTTTTATGCCGAGTTTCGTTGGATTTATTGATCGTGCTCGGGGCTTTCGCTGAAATATCCATGTCGAGGACCAAACTTTCCCTCCGAATCCATTCTTCACCCTCTCTAGTATCTCTCTCTCTCTCTCTTTCTTTCTTTCTTTCTTTCTCTTCTCAATGGTATTTAGATGCTACGAAAACATTTGTTACGCGCTCGATTGGCCAGCGAATGGCTTCGCGGTATATAACCATTCTCCTCTAAATGTCGTTGAGGTTAATGCTGCAAAGTGAAAAAAAAAGGAAGGCAATCTGATTTGCACATGTTTGCAGTAACCGCGGTTACATAAATCATAAAAAAACAGACGAACGTTTACGAACGCATGATATAGATTTGGAGCATTCTAAGAAATGTTATCTCTTTGTACAGTCCACAATTATTTATATACTTGGAATTGAGTTGACAGTAACTTATCTGTTGTTTCGTACAACCACGTGCAGAAATATCACTCTGACGTCAAAGTAATAAACGTCCGCCGGTAATAAAAATAACAAGCGTTTTCTCTCTCTCTCCTTTTTTTCGTTTTATGCCGCGCATCAATTACGGCGCTCTGTAAAATACGTATATAATACATATTTGTAATTGATCACTCGTCCCGTTTATGCAACGCTCACCGGCTACCAGGTCCGGCAAAAAGTTATTTCTGTAGCCACGCATGGTAACGCCGCCTGTATGAAATTGTAATGAGACCTGAACCCGATGCATAAACCATCGTCGGGATTTGCATTGCGGAGTGAGAGCAGTAAAAATCGGTAACAAACGTAGACGCTCTCTCGATTTTCGATACGAGAAACGCATTCGAAACGCATTCCAATCCATCAGAGAGAAAAGGAAAAACGTCCGAGGAGACGCAATTGAAAGAAAATTCGAATTGGGGAGACCGGTTTGATTGTACGAAAACACGTCGCAGGGGCGTTGCAAAAAAACCCCGTGCGCTGGCAAATGATTGCGGACCATAACGAGCGACCAAACCGTACACGATAATTCGTCGCTTTCTTTTCGATACTCGTCGGTGTGATGTATATAGAAATTATTGAAGCAATAAATTTATTATCTGTTTTGTCTGGGTTATACTTAAATATACTTAAAACTGAGAAAGTTAATGCAATTTTTGAAGCAGAAAATTCTCAACGTGCGTGGCGCCTTTAAACCGATTGCGGACCATAACGAATGACCAAACCGTACACAATAATTCGTCGCTTTCTTTTCGATACTCGTCGGTGTGATGTATATAGAAATTATTGAAGTAATGAATTTATTATTTGTTTTGTCTGGGTTATACTTAAAACTGAGAAAGTTATTGCAATTTTTGGAGTAGAAAATTCTCTAACGTGCGTGGCGCCTTTAAACCGATTGCGGACCATAACGAATGACCAAACCGTACACAATAATTCGTCGCTTTCTTTTTGATACTCGTCGGTGTGATATATATAGAAATTATTGAAGTAATGAATTTATTATTTGTTTTGTCTGGGTTATACTTAAAACTGAGAAAGTTATTGCAATTTTTGGAGTAGAAAATTCTCTATCGTGCGTGGCGCCTTTAAACCGATTGCGGACCATAACGAATGACCAAACCGTACACAATAATTCGTCGCTTTCTTTTTGATACTCGTCGGTGTGATGTATATAGAAATTATTGAAGTAATAAATTTATTATTTGTTTTGTCTGGGTTATACTTAAAACTGAGAAAGTTAATGCAATTTTTGAAGCAGAAAATGCTCAACGTGCGTGGCGCCTTTAAACACTTGCGCTGGCAACCGATTGCGGACCATAACGAGTAACCAAATCGTCCATACAATAATTCGTCGCTTTCTATTGGAACTCGCCGGTGTATCTATACTATCACCGGATAGAAATTATCGAGAAGTAATAAATTTATCGTTTGCAGTGCCTGTTTTATTTTTACTTAAAACTTGCGAGAAAATATTGCAACTTCGGAGGAGGAAATTCACGTCGTTCCAGCCCAAGAGGTTAAAGGCAGGAAAGTATCGAGTGGATGGAAGGGAGTCGAGTCGAGTTTTCCCAGGCTCTCGAGCCAAACGAGCGTTCCCCTGTTCGCCGTGGTGAAAATAGAACGAAGATAGCGTGGAACGGTTTTGGCACGGGCGTTGCTGGTGGGCAGCAACGGCAATAATTTTACAAGCGTCGGGCCACTCGTCGAAAGCCCCTATACGGCCGCGTATTCCGGGTACAGACACTGCCAACAACGATCCGCCGCTGTCTCTCCTCCTCTCCGTCGTTCTCTCCATGCTCCCGATATTCGTGTGTCGAACGTGTTCGAACGGCGAAACTCGGGTTTCATCTCTAAAGATAGGCGACACGGTGGCAATTATAGCAGGTGTTGCGGAATTACGCCGCACGGAAATAACGTACGGCCGGCGTACGTACGTACGTACGTATGTACCGTACGCCAAAGTTGCTCCATGCCAAAGATTCTTCCCTCGAAGTCAACATTCTAATAACTCGGTCGTAGTTCTCGGTCGCGTTTCTGAAATAATTCGAGGCGTTCGCTGAGCGAATCTTTGGTACCTTTGCGATTTTCAACCTGTTCGTGGACCTGGTATCGTGTGATTTTTCAGTGGTTGTATATATCTTCTTCTTCAGCGATCTCTGATAACAGCAGTCGTGGTCATTGGACCGATATTTGTAACTTATACAGCAACGTCGACGCGTGTTTGAAATTTTAATTGGATGTGTCTACGTCGCAAAACTGTACTTGCGTATTCTCGAATCTTTTAAATTGATGTCAGAATAAATGATTTAAGCAGTAGTTTAGCCGATGTCGGACACTTTATCGAGCCTGACAAACGCACTTGATTTTTATCAATATAAATACACGTAAGGAAAACTATAATTTATATAACACACAAAAAAATACACGTCTCGGACTGTTACGCGTGTAAACAGAAAAGCTTGAGAGAGACCCGTTACTCGTCAAATTTACTCGAAGACACCGGAGTAAAAGACACCAGCAGACAGAAAGTTTGCAGCACAGATAAGAAGTCTGACGTCAGTGATTGTCGGCTGGTTCGCCAGATCTAGCTAGTTGAATTTGTTGGAAGATTCGCGTAACGTCGACCGACAATAGCAAGAGAGAGAGAGAGAGGGGAGAGAGGCCACGAAGCTCGTTACGGTCGACCGAGTCAACAGGTTAATCCCGCGTAACGTTAACGTGACAGGTCTCAATTACGGTGCCGCAATAAAACGCCGACTCAGGCCAGCAATAGTCACGCGTCTCTCCCTCTACGCCTCAGCGTAGAAACTAAATCTGATTCGTATTATTAACGACGATGGCGGTCGCGCCATTTCCCATTGCCTTTCCACGTGTATTAGTGGCAGTCGGTGGGCCTTCTCCAAGGTTACTGACATTCGCCAACGCCACCATTCGCTGCTACCATTTCTGTAGAACCGGTCGAGTTCTGTTAACGCCTGGTCAACTCGATTTCGTTGCTGGCTCGCGAGTCTAACGTACGAACAAAAGGGCTGTTTCCACGAGTAGCGAATTGGCGACTATTTTTCCTTCTATTTTTCGCTTGTTAACCGGTCAGGGTTAGGGTTAGGGTTAGGCGAGCGTGTCTAATACAAAACACAACCTCCTCTGGTGTTTGGTGATTAATTAATTGTACGGTGGACAATGGACAGTTTTATAGAGACATGCACAATGGCGTTCACGTCAGATCGAGCACAATGGTGGTACAATTTCTTTTCATCGCTTTGCCCGAAGGTTGAGTACCTATTGTATTGGATTGTGTTCTTTGTACTCGTTGTTTCTTCCCACGTAGCTTGTAACAATTAATTGGAAACTGACTTTGACGAAATTCTTCGATTTTTCTGTAAAGAAGATCGTGCATAAATTGCGGATTTCCATGCGTTCATGCAACGCAGAAACGTTCGTTGTAATTTTTAGCGAATGACGCATCATCTTGAAACTGTAATTGCATAAAGATTCGTCCGACGCTGTAATTCTTGAATAACTGTAACTCGAATCTTCTGTTCGCTCCTAATTACTCAAGCTCGATTACGTGACATTCCTCGGGCATTTCTGGGTGCAAGGTTAGAATGTATTTAATTACGATTTTACATGTTCGTTTCCTCGTAACGAGAGTATAAACCTTGCGACAGATAAAACTGATTCGATACGATTCGGTATTTTTGATGTCGTGGATCGACCCTTGGCGGACCATAACGAGTGGCCAAACTGTACATAATAATTCGCTTTCTTCTTATTTCGAAACTCGTCGGTATATCACTGGATAGGAATTATTAAGAAGTGATAAACTTATCATTTGTTTTGCCTTCGTTACATTTAAATATACTTAAATACACTTGAACTAAAAGAGAAAATGTGGCAATTTGGGACGAGAAAATTCTCGACATGCATGGCAGGAGGTATATATATATATACCAGTTGCTATATAAACAATTGATTTCGCGCTGTGATTAAGGCGAATCTTCATTTTCGAAGACTCCGTCTTTGTCTCGAGCGAAATTTTCGAAAAACGAAGAGAGGACGAAAGTTTCGTTCTCACCCGGTATGCATGCCCGTTACATCGATGCTTGTATATACGTGACCCGTTCGTGTAGGCAAGCAAACCTGTCCGGATGATGCATTGGTCGGCGGGAAGGTGTGCGATTGTCCATGAGGCCAGCTTCGAACCAGCACGTGTGCAGCACGAAAACTCGTTTCCTCTCTCTTCTTTTTTTTTTTTTTTCCTTTTTCTCTTCCCCCACCCGTGCGCCGTTGCACGTTACCCTTCCTCTCCGATACACTGCTGACTTTTTATCGTGTTCTGTCTGCGGTGGAATTACGTCACGTAGAAATCATGGTAATCGCGCTACGCGATGGGCGCAGAAAACGTAGGAATGCAAGCGTTAATTTGTCGTGTGTATATATCTGCACACGCACACTTGAACAGCGCCGTGATAAAAAGCGAATCACGAGAGTTGCTGGTAATTTTTTCCCTTGAATTTTACTTTTTAGTTTCTTTAGGTGTATGACAACGAGTACGAGCTAGTAGTGTCTCTTTGTGGGAAAAAAATATACACAATGAACTTTCCCGAGAATAGGTATGTCTAGTTTGAAAATCATTTTGCCACGCGCGAATCTGACGTGACGAGCCTGATAATGTTTTATGTAGTAAAAGTTTTTCGCTTAATAAATATTCGCTTTTATCTTCTCGAAAGCAAACGGGGAAAAAAAAGAATTTCATTTCACGTGTACGCGGAAATTTATGTTGTTAAATATAATTTTTCAAACTCTTTTTTGTTTTCGAAAACCGAGCCTCGAATTTTTTTTCTTATTTTTTTCAGCAAGCTTTATACACGCCTTTCGTATACTTTGCAGAAATATTCCGTAATAAAAGAGATGGTGGGTAGGTATTCTATTATTGGAGGTCGATCAACGAGAAAACTGTATGAATCTTTTATGCCGGTCCGTCTTCACGATTGTCCGTCTCGCGTTTAGTATTTCCCAGGACGTTCGATTACGAAATTACGCGTTCTAAATGCGAGCCGTGCTCGCATACGTGAGAGGACGCTTGATTGAAAGGAATCGCCCGTTTTGAATAGGCAAAAATCTCAAATACAACGTGTGCGGATAGTAATCCAGTGACCTTTTGTCAAGCCTATTCTCTCTAGTCCGATTGAGTTACCGAAACGCGAACACACGTCATTCGACAAAGTAAAACTTATTTCTGACTAATCACAATTTGCACGACAAAGAAGATACATATCGAGAACGAAGATAGGGTCTAATCCAACTTCGTAGTTAACTTCTTGCGCTGGAACGACAAGCCACCCACGTCGAGAATCTTTTGTCCCGAGATTGCAATATTTCCTCAGTTTTAAGTATATTTCAATAATAACCCAGGCAAAATAAATAATAAATTTATTACTTCTCAATAATTTCTATTCAGTAGGTATCATACCGACGAGTTCAAAAAGAGATCATAGAAAAATACACTGTTTTATCTATAAATGGCCATTTTGACCATTTTGGTAATTCCAGCAATTCTGAAACAAACTCTATCGCTAAAGTGTCATTCGAACTGTTCTCAAGTGTCTACAATGACAAATTGTAGAGATTCGAAAGTAAAACAGTATGCGCCAAGCATCCTAGGGGAAGAGTCCAGCCGACTATGAAACCAGAAGAACGATGAATTGTGGCACAATAGTGCGCGGAGAGTACACGTTTCGTTATTATTAACCTTTTACGCACGTCGACAATTTTTCCTCCCAAATTGCAACATTTTCTCAGTCTTAAGTATATTTAAATGTAACCCAGGCGAAACAAATGATGAGTTTGTTATTTCTCAATGATTTTTATCCAGTGACTATGATACCGACGAGTTCAATAGGAAAAGAGAGAGCGACGAATTGTTGTATACAGTTTTGTCACTCGTTATGGTCCGCAATCAGTTGCAATCAGCGCAATTGGTTGTTAATCGCGTCTCGTAGGAATCAAACGCGTCAATTTTTTTTTTTTTTTTTTATCGATTCCATTGATTTTGTCATCATTTCACTTTCGGGAGAAGTGACAAAACGAAACGCTACATGCACAATGCGTTTCATCTGAGGATGTTTTGCCTTGGGCGTCTCAAGTGAATTTTCAATGAATCAGACGTAATCGTAGAATTACGAAATTCAACTCCAGTATTATTTCCAACGCGTCGAAAGCTTATCGACGCTTATCCATGCATCACTCCGAGTGCATATTTTCAATATCGAAGACTGAAAACACGTTAAACGTTCCAATGAATCATACCTAGTTTCATCGGGCGAGATTGAACTCGCACGTGTGCCTTTAACGACTATTTATACTCGAGCCTGCGACTTCAGTTCCCATACAGTATCCTCGTCGTCGTCGTTGCTCTGTTTCCATTAGGCGGTCGTGTTGATAACCGGGGAAAGAAGGTCAGTGAATTTCGAGTTGTTACGATTCGTGCTCGCGTTGGCATCTCGTTGCTTCTCCGACTAGTCTTCTTTCGCGTCACTTTCTCGTCGCGTGAAACAAAAAGCAACCGCGATGAAAGAAAGAGAGAAACTTTCGGCTAGTCTCGTGCAGTACGCTGGTTATTTTTCGAGCGAACGTGAGGAGGAAAGGGAGGGAAAAAGTGCGAGGGAGAGCGTAGACGGGACAGGTGTACGGCGGCCATCTTGGTCTTCATCGAAGCCTCTCGCGCGCATTCAGAATGTCATACCAGGCTAAGGTCGAACGAGACGCGCGAAGAAAGCAGCGTTCAGCACATCCTACAAAATTCATGAGCCGTGAAATTCAAGAGTCCGGGGCATAATCGAATTGCTTCTGCTCGGATAAGAGTGAATATATATCGTCTCTCCATCGCGACACACGCGTGCAAAAATGGGGACACAGAATAGTAAAGAAAGATGTCTTTATGTCGTTTCGACGCTTCTTCGGAGGTGACAGAGCAAAAGTCGAATGTTCTTCTGGTTTCTTAATAAACCATGTTTGTGTTTACTGCTTGACGACGCGTGAACACACTGCGTATTTTTAGATTACGTTTCTAACATAACGTGTCTGAATCTTGTACTGTTTCTCTCGAGCAATTCAGTTGCATCTTACATTAGCGTCTTTACATTTCACCTCTGGAATGACGCACGTCGAGAATTGTTTTGTTCCAAAATTGTAATATTTCTTCAGTTTTAGTAGTATGTTTAAGTAGAATAAAATAATGAATTTATTGCCTCTCGATAATTTCTATCGAGTCGATCGAGTTCAAAAAGAAAGCGACGGATTATTGTATACGTGTTTGGTCACTCGTTATGGTCCGCAGTCACAGTTGGCCAGCGCAGGCGGTTAAAATTCCGGTAATCGTAGAAGTTTCTGGGCTGAAGAAATGTAGTTCTCTGAGAACAGAATGATAATGTTGTAATAATCATAACTTTCGTGTTTAAATGTTCAATTGATATTTAATAAATGTCGCAGTAAAAATCATTTTCGGAGTGGAGAACGTCGTGGCAAATGGGAATCGGATCTCTCGGTGAATTTAAAGGTTTGCCCCTCGGTATGTTTGGATGTTGGGATACTCGAGACAGAGGCTAATCTGTGGTATCGTATACTCGGGTCACGAATTGTAAACAGGAACGCCGACCGATCAATGGCCTCTCCAGGAAATTCGTCTCCCAGCCTGTTTTCCGAGCCGCATTCCAATGATCGTCTCGCCTTCCCCGGCGCGTCTCGTGTTTAGTAAATATTACATGAAAATAAATCCCGTGTTTAACCCGAGTAAAGTGAAAGTGTCGAAGGTCATGACAGAACTGTATACATACACGCCGACTCTTATTTAATATTCAGAACACCACGTGTTCCGTGTGTTTGCGAAATGTTAAACGTCAATTTGTTACATCACTTCTATAGAAAATTTCTGTTAATCAACGATATTGTTATTTTCGTCCAGAAGAATCCCAAGTTACGATTTTCAACTATTTTTACTCGACGATGGAATTTTCCAAATATTGAAACAACATTGATATGTATAGTAAATATTTGAATAATCTCAAATTCGTGTAACTTTCGTCGTGCCTCGTGTATACTCATGTATACGGCCTAAAATAATTTTTTATAACATACTTGTTGTTTGTTTCCTCTCGATGGTTGCTGTTGTTAAATGGTACGTTTTATTTTTTATAGCTGAAAAGCAAACCCGACACACGCGCGAAATTATTGGTGTTTCAGAATTCCACGCGAATTATCCCAGAGTCAACGTTAATCGGAACAACAGACGACAGTTTGCAATTTCTTGGTAATTCGTTAGACGGTCCCCGGCTATGTAGGTTGACAATGGATTTCGCATTTCTCGTTGGCTGCGCGATATGTTCCTAAACTGCGTAGTTTAAGTTCGCAATCTGTTCCATCTACCACGGAGTTGGCGTTTCCTGGAAAACAGTTCTCGGGAGAGAGCCTCGCCGGTTGGCTTGCGATTGCCGAAGATACTCAAACAGTTGTAAACGTAATAACTATTTGCGATATGATCGGGGTGGTGTAACAAACTAAAGGGAGATCGTAGCAAGGCCACAATTTCCATCTGACTTACCTCGATACTGTCGCGTCGTAACTTTCGCGACCTTAATTCTCGCTCGTCGATCAGAGAAGATTTCTTTTATTTTGTCCCCACGATATTGCAATATTTTCTCAATTTTAAGTATAACCCAGGCAAAACGAATAAGAAATCTATTATTGCTCAATAATTTCTATCCAGTGATGTCATACCGACGAGTTCAAAAGGAAAAAGAAAACGACGAATTATTGTACACGGTTTGGTCACTCGTTATGGTCCGCAGTCAGTTGCCAGCGCAAGTGATTGATAGAAATTGAATTCGAAGACAGTTGATTTGTAGTGTAAATCCTGAGAGAAAGAAAATCGAGAAACGAAATTCTCAGCTTTAATTGTACGTAAATCTATTGCATAATTAAACTACAAATTCTGTTCAAAGTTGAATTACAGATGATTATATTAAATTACTAAAAATTAAGCTCCTGCCGTGGATTCTGCGTGAAAGTCGAGAATAAAATTATTATTCCACATCTTCCAAAAAAAAAAAAAAAATTGTGTGTGTATATATATATATATAGAAAGTGTTACATATCGGTTATTGTACACGGTTTGGTCACTCGTTATGGTCCGCGGTCAGTTGCCAGCGCAAGTGATTGATAGAAATTGAATTCGAAGACAGTTGATTTGTAGTGTAAATCCTGAGAGAAAGAAAATCGAGAAACGAAATTCTCAGCTTTAATTGTACGTAAATCTATTGCATAATTAAACTACAAATTCTGTTCAAAGTTGAATTACAGATGATTATATTAAATTACTATATAAAATTAAGCTCCTGCCGTAGATTCTGCGTGAAAGTCGAGAATAAAATTATTATTCCACATCTTCTAAAAAAAAAAATTATTGTGTGTGTGTGTGTGTGGATATATATATATATATAGAAAGTGCTATTTATCGGTTATACGTGTATAAGGAGAGACTCGACGAGCAAAACAAAAGAGGCCGCAGGGCAAGGATGCGTAAGGCCTTTTTTGGTGATATTTGCCGTGTATTGAAGAGTGGTTCTGGTCAGGCCGGTCTCGAGACGACCGGATTTTCAAAGGTTGCCCGCAGCTCAGAAACAACCTGTCCTGTTCCCATACCGGACTAGTTTATCGACCGGCTCCTCGCCTCTCTGCTCGCCTCTCTGGCTCGCTCGATTTCCGAGCACAACGCCAAAGAAAAGGGACAAAAGAGAAGGAATTCCTGTCTTCTCGTTCTTCCACCATCTCCTCACCTCCGTTGGATCAATCATTTCTCCCCTTCCAACCGATTTTTCATCCGCTCGACTAGCTGAACGAGCTAAAAATCTCCGACCTCGGCTTGTACCTCGATCGAATTTTTCTTTCGCGTCTTTCTTCCGGTTTTCGTCGATCAGAGCAACTTCTTGCCGAACGAAGAGACAGATTCATCGCAAGTTGGAGAAAAGTCGAAATTTCATTCTACGAAAACGAATAATTAAAATCAATTGAACGCGAAGAAGAAGTTTGACTCTCTCGAATTCGTATCAAACTTTTCCGGGAAGTTTTGTCGCGGGATTTTATTGTAGGCGAGAGTTGCGAAGGAAATTGGTTCTCGAAGATGTTATTAAACATCGAGTGGCAATGTTTAAATTAACGTGACGTAGTTTCACCGTGGCTACACGTGTTCTTTTTTACTTTCTCGTTCGAGCGGCACGAAAGTTGGAAAACTGGCGTTCACAATGCCGCATAAAACTTTGCCCATAAAATTAAAAGTTTCGCCGGCGAGCGAATCCTACGGTTTGACTCTAAAAACCTCTGGAACTCTAACGTTCCCTACACAACGGCCACCGCTCCAAAGAAAGTTTCTTGCTCTTGATTTATGTATAACTGTTCGCTCGAACCTGTTCCTGCCCCGTTCGGCCTATTTCCCTTCCTTTTATTGCCACCAGTCCGCAAGATTACTTCCTAAGACGTTATACTCTTCCGTGGGTACTAATTTTGCCGAACGGCACGTATAATTTTAATTCAGTTTCACGTAAACGGGGAAACGAGATTAAAGTGCTCTTTGAAAGCTATTTTGAAAGTTTCTTTTTTCTAATTCTACGCGAATTCAAGATCAAAATGCTTGATCCAATGTTGGAGAAAGAGATAAAAACTTAACCTAACCTGACAATGAGAATGTCGCACGAGCTTCTTCGATTGAGTTTTAATTTGCATAATTAACGACGCTCGTTCACCGATGATAGAAAAGAAACAAACGATCGTTCGCCGATCGAGACGAAGAAACGCAAAAGGAAACGACGCGGTGTCGTTTTGAATAAAACCGCACGAGCGACGGTCTATCACGAGCAACAAGAATGTCGACACGACGATGATAATTGCGCCGAAGACGGAAAACGCTGGTCGACTTATGCAGATCGAACGAGTCAGCCGCTCGCTTTTTTTGCAAATGTAAATCGCCTCGGATACAGAAACTGGTTCCGGTACGTACGTACGTCTAACCGCGGTAATAATAAGCCGAAGTTCTTGGAACGGATATACATGTATGTGTACAGGTGTGTTGAATCTTCGGGTTCGGATCCTGCATCTCGTTTCTCCTCTTCCTCTTAACCCCTTGCGTTGGCAACTGGTTGCGCGCGGACCGTAACGAGTGACCGAACCGTATACACGATAATTCGTCGCTTTCTTCTTCTTTTGAACTCGTCGATATGATATCACTGGATGGAAATTATTAAGAAGCAATATACTTGTACTTAAAACTGAGATAATGTTGCAATTTGGGAGGAAAAATTGTCGACGTGCGTAAAAGGTTTGGGTTAGGTTTGCTATTATGTCACAACTCATCGTTCTTCGTTGCCTGGTTTCATAGTCGGCTGGACCCTTCCCCTGGGATGCTTGGCGCATACTGTTTTACTTTCAAATTTCTACAATTTGTCGTTGCAGACACTTGAGAACAGCTCGAATGACACTTTAACGATAGAGTTTGTTTCAGAATTACTGGAATTACCAAAATGGTCAAAATGGCCATTTATAGATAAAACAGTGTATTTTTCTAAAATACACAAATAAAGTGTACTCTGTTGTATCATAAGAATTGAATTGAAATCTTTTACTTTATCCAAGGGAAACTTTTAATCGTCGGTGGTTTCAGTGTTAAATAATTCTTGCTACTCTTTCTGTTTCTGAATCTGCAGCGTGAAGCTTGATCTAACCTAGAAATGCAGGAAAGTTAAGGAATTGGCACATTCTGAACGCGATTGTTAAAAAAAGAAATTCACAAATTCCAATTATAAATCCACGAGCTGTTGGATGAATCTCTTTAACGTTACTCGCAAGAGCATGGAACTGTACAAAAATCCAAGTCTCGTCGTCGCGCAGCAAAGGAGGAAACTCGGGTCTCGCAAGGAAAGAAATGAAATACCACGTTAACATTGGAAGGAAAATCAATTTGCCCTCGGTTGATTTCCTACGAAGCTGCGACTCGAGAGATCGAACAGCAATACGTGTTCACACGATAATAATACGTAGTCTCTGTGCAATGGCGCGGATCGGAGTGGGTTTGCATCGGTGCGGAGAGTCGCAAGGCAAACACAGAAGCTCGATAAAAGATAACCTCCCTCCCCCGTTCGTGGCAACGATAACGACAGATCTCTTCGAGCGAGCGCGAGCAGAGAGGTTCCCAAAGCGATCCCGAAGGAACGCCTGTTCGTTTTGAAAAATGCTGTTCGCCTCAAACGTTAGCGAAACGTGAAAAATAGCACGGCGGAGGAGAGCACGATGGAAGAAACGGCGAGTAGGCATTTATCATCCGCAGATCCAACGCGTTTGCGCACGTAACAGTATAAATAACTTGCGCAAGCATTAATGAATGCTTATCTAGCTGAGTCCCCACCGTTAAAAAGTCACGATATGCACGCCAGCCACCGTCGACGTTATTATCGCGACTCTTTTAATACGAGTGCATGCACCACACACACGCGTGCAGACGAGAGCACGATAGAGACGATCTCTCTCTCTCTCTCTCTCTCTCTCTCTCTCTCTGTGTGTATTTTTGTACACACAGCTTAACGGGCTGCTAAGTTTGCTCGATGTCGTCCGGCGAAGCGAAATAAAAGCTCTTCTCAACGGTAAAAGTCGATTTCGTCGTTGACCGAGCGACTGACCTTTGGAGATTGCGGGTCAGACGATGCATGAGTCACGGGGTTCTCTCGCGTCTTACGCAAACGTTTTTTTTTTTTTTTCTCCAAATATGCGTGGCGCGCTT
>NW_025110579.1:161520-181052 GCF_011392965.1 Frieseomelitta varia
TATAGTTTCAGAATAAACTGAAAGTCAGAAATGATTAAATTAGAAGTTTCATTTTTGAAAAAAAAAAAAAAAAAAAAAAAAAATAGTAGGAAGGATGTTTGAAGTTTTCTGGAAAAAGAGAGGAAGAAAATAGTTGTGAAGAGGAAATTTTTTTCTCTTTTATTGATCGTGTATGATCGAGTAACATTTTCGATGCCATGAGGGGATAAAATGTTTGTCTGCTATTCCTTTTGAAATTATTCTGTATGTTTTTTGCATACTCGAGATAAAAACATTCAATAATAATTTTATGACATCCACGAGCCGTTCCTCTGGTAGGTAGGTGAATGATTAAATCTGCGAGAGTCGCACGAATGTAAATCGATGGAAAAATTTTATTCGCGCTGGCATAAATTACACAGGTGTTCTTAATACCGTGATCATCTACCAACTCCTCCGTGTTCTCCTCGTGATAAGCTCCTGCTATCATAAATATCAATTGAAATGTCGCGCACGAGTATTTACCAGGCAGGCAAGGATCCGGTAGCTATTAGCATTTCCCGTCTTGTCTCAAGTCAGTAAATCGTATCTCTCTCTCTCTACTACGAATGCGTCTCTTATTTTCATTGAGTTTAAATTTTTTTTTTTAGAAAGAGTAACTGTCGATCGTGTTATTTTTAAATTATTATTCCATTATTAATTTCAAATTGGAGTGGTTTAACTAGCTAGTAGTTTCAACTTTCAAGTATCCAAACAGGGATACACTTTCGTTCGAAAGTTTGAAGGATTCTAAAATCCCATTATTACATTACTACACAAACTTTGGACCAGAAGAAAATGGCCACTCAAATGAGCAATTCGCCCAGTGAGAAAGAGATCGAATTTCCAATATGTCCCGCGGTATCTCGAAAGATTCCGATCGATCGAGTAAAAATAAAGAAATAAAAATAATCGAGTGATAGGGATAGGGGGGAGGGTGCTTGTGGAGCGTGTCAAGACGTGTTTCTGGATCGACGGTCGTGTAACCTTGAAACTTTTCTGTGTGCTGCAGGGAGCGGCGAGAAGCGGAAGCCCGGCTGGAGAAGCGTGAACGCGAGAGGGAGGCCAAGATGGAAAGGGAGAGACTGGAGAAGCAAAGGGCCGCCGAGCAGGCAGTTCACAAGCACTTCGAGGAGTCCCTCAGGCTGGCGCAACAAAAGGTTAGTCAGCCTTTACTGCCTGTTTTTTCTCTTGCCGCGCGTGTTTTTAATGACCTCCGGCCTCCGACCAGCGTTGCACAGCGGCGTGTCTAACAGATGCTCGACGAAAAAAGAAGAAGAAGAAAAAAAAAAATCCGATATTATGCCCGTCGACTTAAACAACCGATTTCTAACGACCCTCGCTGCCATTTCTCCGTCTTTTTTTTTTTTTTTTTTTTTTTTTTTTTTNTTTTTTTTTCTATTTCTCCTTTCCTCGTTTCGCTGAACTTGTCGTTCTGGAGCGCTGTCTCAGCGTCCTATCATCGATCCTATCATTCTCTCTCATTTGATATTGTGACTCTAAATTTATGTCCCTTGATGACGACTTATTGTCTTGATATTGTCTCTTGATAAATTCTGCTTGTTTACGAACCCTCGCTAGTATTAACACATTGAGTACCAACCTACTGCCAGGGCCCGCACATTTTTGGAGCAACAGGGAAACTTTGCAAACGATGCGTTCACATTGATCAAATATTCTTAAATATTACTATATATTTTTTTTATAGTAATATTTAAGAATCTGTTTATCACGTATTTTAGATTTCAACTATTATTTATTTTATATTTATATTAACATATTGAGGATGGTATGCTCTGATACAGCCTGTATTTTCTCGTATTTTTTGAATTATTTCATACATAATTGAAAAGGTTCAAGAGAACCTTTTCAATTATATAATTTAACAAGGGTATTATTTTTATTAATAATTACAATTATTAATTTTTTTCATTTTAGAGGTATTTTATTAAATATTACTATATATTTTTTATAGTAATATTTAAGAATCTATTTATCACGTATTTTAGATTTCAACTATTATTTATTTTATATTTATATTAACATATTAAGGATGGTATGTTCTAATAAACATACAGCTTGTATTTTCTCGTATTTAATAGATGATTGAAAGGGTTCAGGAGAATCTATATAATTTAACAAGGGTATTATTTTATTAATAATTAAAATTATTAATCGTTTTTCGTTTTAGACGTATTTTATTAAATAAAATGAAAATACCTCTAGTTTCTAACGTTTCGTGGTGTGGTATGTTAGGAAGCAGTTTCCCTACTTCTTGAAAAATTGTGTAACATTGTAATATATAATATTACATAATATAAATTATATATTGCCTGGGTCGTGTCCCCTACAACGCAAAATAGTGTTTCCCAACCGCAACGTTGAAACACGGAAAAACGAAAACTCCAGTCCCTCGTCCGCAATGTGTTAAATTTTTTTAATCTTCTCCCCAACCATGCGTTGGGAAATACTTGCGACGTCTCGAATGAAATGAATCAACGCGACTGGCAAACGTTTGCCGAGTGTCTTCGAGCGTGCCGTAAATGGAAAACGACGATGAAGAAAAACTTTCGTGTTCGCGCGCGCGACAGAAGAAAGTTCAGGCCTTCTCCCCTTGAATTTTCCAAGTTTTTGTCGCGAACGAACGACACACGGACGCGGGGAAATCCCGGAAGTTTGACACGAGTTTCTCGCGACCCCGAAAGTCAAACAATCCCGGGGTGTGCTAACGAGGGCATCGCGATGCGTCACTTGTCGCGCCTGCACACTGCCGGCAATGGCAACGAACATATATTTTTATCGCGCGTTTCAGCCAAAGAGCCGACAGTTCAAATATTTAACGGCCGGGCTCTCGATTATGCAAGCAACGTCCAAGGGCGACGTCTCGGAAATTCTGAGAACTTGGCAGCCACTTGTTTGCACCGGCATTCCGCGGAAGTCGCTGCAAATTTCCGAGTAAGACGAAAGGGTGGCGATTCGCGTTCGCCGATACAACATCCCCTGTTAACATGAAGACGTTACACCGTCCTCGAGTGTCACAAAACAGTCTGCAGTCGATTTTTATTCTTTTTTTTTCCTCTGTTATTTTTTTTTCTTTTTTTTTTGTGCACGTATACTGTTATTTGTAAATAAAGTCTCGCTACTCATCTAAACGTGAAATTCTATCACACGAACGAGGGAAAGTACGTAAACTTCAATTGTATAAACTATTCGTTCCGTAACGAGTTTGTACAAACGAAGTTTTACTGTACTGTATGTATTAATTTTTGTATTAATATTTTGACATACACCACCTTTCTTATATATTAATGTAGTCTTTCGAAAGAATTGTGACAGTTTATTGATTTTATTGCACGAGTGCAGAATTAATATTCCGATTCCAGTGTGAAAGTTTATTATGAATTCCAGCCATTTCGTACGAGACGAATCTGTCAAAACAAGGTTCTCTATAGACCAAAACTATAACTCAAAAGGTCGGAAAGGAAACGCCCCTAAGCTTGATCCTTTTCTACCGTTATTTCGCCGTCTTTGTTCGAGGGAAAATTTTCGGGGTACTGGACCTCTAGGTCGATCGTGTACGTTCCTTTCATTGACCCTTTAAACAGTAAACAGCTCTTGGTTACTTGGAGAGTAAAGCTTGTTTCGTTCGAGAAAGAAACTTTTCATTCGAAGTTTTAAATGTTGAAAAGTGAATCAGTACATACAGTAGTTTTCACTAGTTACATACGTTTATCAGTAAATTATCGATTGCTCGTAGGAGAAAGAGAAAAAAAAAACGATATAAAAAGGAGGACAGAGAATTCTAAATTTATTGGAAAAAATTTTTGATCTATCGTTATATTCACAACTAACAAATATATTCGCGTTCGCACGTTTCTTGAATATTCAGTTAAAACATAAATTCTTATATACTCAATTTAAATATTCGCGTTAATTTAATATTCAGAAATATTAAATATTTTTTTGGCCAGAACGACGAACAAGTATAAAGACTAACCTTCTGTTACGAAGAAATCGTTTTTAAAGAAACAAGAAATGAATGTGTAGTAAACTTTGAAAATATTCATTGGATTAACAAATTTTAATGCCTTGGCAGATAATGGGAAAAAGATTACGAAACTCCAATCGTAGCAAACTGTTTGCTATAAATGGTTAAAAACACGCCGCACGAGAGGGACGAAAGTGCCAATTTACCCCCTGCTGGCGTAAATTTATTGCGTTTGGTGATTAAAAAGTTAACGAATCGACCTGATTATCGAATTTGCAAGCCGCGGAGCTCGCAGCAGCAGCAGCAGCAGCAGCTTTCGGCAGTCTGACTCGAAAGAGCAACCGCGTGGGGGAAGGGGTTTCGCCGACCTCGAATTAAATGCGAATATCCACGGGGAAGTTCGTTGCTGAAACTGTTCGTGCAAACAATTTAGCGCATTTACCGCCGCAGTGAATCGACCGGTGTCTCGTCGAAAGCGAGTATTTCCCTCGCAGACCGCAGCCCCAGTTCGCCAACTGTTCGAAATTCCGTTTGCGGAATTTTCAGCCAACTTTGTATTCGATGCGCACCGGTGGTAACGAGAAATTTTCCAAAACCCGAAACGCGCGCGCGCGCGCGCGCCACCCCTCTGCTACCGTCCCATAAAATCCGATCAAGTTTCCAACGCTTCGAATTCCAAAGCGACTGGCCATTCCCCTAACTTCGAAAGGGGGGAGAGGGTGGAAAGACACCGACAAATTCTAATTCTTTGGATATCGGCGCTACGCCACTTCCAAACGAGAGGAAAAACCGTGGAAATTTATGGATTTTGTCTCTCTTTCTGTGTGAATTGTCAAAATCGAGTTCGAGAGATCAGGTCTGATGATTCGGGGCATTTAATTCTAATTCTGTTGACTCTGTATTTTGAATTAGAAGACTCTGTATTGCGTAGATCTAGATTTTTATGAGCGTAACTAATAAATAGCTAAGATTATAAGCCTGTTAAAAGAATTACGCGTTGGCAACTGATTGCGGACCGTAACGAGTGGCCAAATACGTATACGATAATTCGTCGCTTTCTTTTTTGAACTCGTCGGTATGATACATAGAAATTATGTATGGAAATGATTGGAAAGCAATAAATTTATTATTTGCTTTGCCTGACTTATAATTGAATATACATAGAACTGAGAAAATGTTACAATTTTGAAACAAGAAATTCTCGACGCGCGTGGCAAAACCTTTAACAAGCGTATTGTTACGTATAGCTTCGTACAGATAGACCTCGAAACGTGCAATTCTGTGCGAGATTGGATCGATTTCCTGGCACCTCGAATAAAACCAACTTCGAATAAAAAAAGGAAAAGAAAAGAAGTTACATGCAACGTTGTCGAACTTTTTCAAAAATCAAAATACGAATAACTTCCAAAACAAAATACGAACAATGTCGTCAACGTGCACACGGTTCTGTGGAAACGGCGAAGAAATTCGAGGTAGAAAAACGAGGAGTGAGAAGCCGTCGGAAGGGATGGAGGAGAGCAGGAGAAAGGAGAGCATGATCGTTGGACGAGGGTGGCCCCGCGTAGCTGGGGAGAAAGAGGGATAAGCCGAGAGCAGCGTGGAGATGGCGTTCTCCCGGGGTTTTAGGGTCTCCTCCTGCGTTTCCCTGGGAGAGAAGGGTGTGTTCCCAGAGCAGATACGGGTAGGGATGCTGAGAGAAAGAGAATGAGAGCGTGAGAGACGGGTGGGGGGCTAAGGGGAGGGGGAGCAGAGGCAATCAATGCATTCCAGCACCTGCCTTTTGTGCGTGTTACAGCTCTGACAGTCACCCAAAACCTGCCCCGCGTGTTCTGTGTACTTCCCTGCTTGGCCTGCTCGGCAGCGTCTCTCATTCTCTCTCGTTCTCCTCTCGTTTCTCTCCCTTTGTGCGTTGCACACAGACTGCGAATTTTCTCTGTAACCTCTTCAGCGAGCTACGCGAGCAAATGGATTCACTCCAAGAATTTCATCTCGTCGAGTTCGAATTCACCCCGGGAGTCAATTTTCGATTTCTTGCAGTTCATTGATTCAGATCATTTTATTGCAAACTGTTGTTCCGAATTTTGCGTTCTGGATGCATATAAGATATAATTATGTATATCTTATAATATTATTATATATTTTAATATTTTTATATATATAATATACAAGATGTAGTATATAATAATTATATATATCTTATGTATCTTATGATAATATAAGATATATTATATTTTCGCAAAGACCGTGTTGGAATATTTTGATAACGTCAGAAGGAATGATATTACGAATGATAATAATTTCACTGCCGCAACAAATGTTACACTTCGGATATTTATTGCACACTTACACCGTTACACTTTTGCATCTGCCAATTTCCCATAAACGTGCGATTTCTATCGATTGGCTCGAACTTTTCTAAATGTAGGATTGCAAAGTGGTTTTGCCATTGATTTCGTCTTGGACGAATGCGCGTGCGTTTGATGACGTGGAACGTTCAACAACTGTTGGAAACGTTCCACGCACTCCGGAGGAATCTTACGCAACGGAGATAACGACTTCTGTGTGGAACTTCTGAAAGTTATGCCGAAACTTTATCTCTTTCCTGGAAGGGACAACGTATCGTTTCAACAAACTTTATACAAGCTCTATTTTGAATCGCCTTGTTTCGATTGCCTCTATAATTAGAATATTTGTCTGATTAATATTCACTCTGTTATTATTAATAGAATATTGTTTACCACATTGTAACTTAATTTCAAATACATTGACGTACGTCGTTTGACGCTGAGAGGAAAACTTGGAGCATAATAGAGTTACTATAGAAATAATTATTCTCTTAGGAGCGAATATTCTCAAGTATAAATATAAATTAAAAACTAGTAAAGTGTCAATATTTTGAATTACGTAGAACTATTCAGAATAGAGTGTCTGTCTGTCACAACGTACAACAAGTCATAGTAACAATTTCACTAGTAAATAAATAAACAATCTAATAAATTTACTTCGACAAAGCAGACGAATTTCTGCTTCCTTCAGTTACGTTCGTGAGACGCCTCTCCAAGAAACTCTGGAGCGAATTATAATAAATTCACGAAACGTTTTCGATCCCCTTTCAAGTCTTGAATGAAGACCAGTTTTTGAGAGAAAAGCTCCAAGGGAAGGTGGAGAACCGCTGAGAGGACACATTACGGACACGTACATACATATATATATATATATATGTATATATGTATATAAACCCATAAACCCATACAAGAGGAGCATCCTTTCAGATCGAGATCCAGGAGTTTACCTGCCCTTCCACTCTACGAAAAATGTCCTGCCAGTCTCTCGTCGGCTTTCGTTCTGCTCGCACGGTCCTGTCACCTCGTGTCTTGTGAATCACCTCGGGTCTCGGGTGGTTAAAAAGGAAAGAGAAAAAGTTACGCGTAAATGCCGTTCGACTCGAGCTTCCTCCATAAATCTCGTTTCTTTCCTCTCTGTTTTTCTTCGCCTCTTCTTCGCCTCGCGTACAGATAAACCTCGATATCAGCCTATTAGCCAAGTGTGTTTTCCATTTCGTCGTCTCTCAGATAAAGAGCGTGTGCGGTCGGGAGCGCGTGTGTCTCTCGGCGATCAATCGTGTTTCGTCAGAGTTCACGGAGTAAAAACTTCGGTGTAAAAATTCGGCAGCGGCTACGACACGAGGTTCTTTGATAAAACTTGGTGCTATCGTCTATCTGTCCGTTCGTTTACCTGGCCATTCGTTTCGTTTTCTTTTTTCGTACGATATACACCTTGCACGAGAGAATACGATACACCGTTGTTTGTGAATCAGTGCTCAACGTGACTGGCCGGTTTAAATACGCGAGCAAAGGCTGCAATTAGGATTTATAGAATCCCTGGTGTCTACGTTTTTAAGGTCAGTATGAGAAGTTAGAGTTTCAAGGTGTCTCGAGGAATTAGTCAGGGTTGATTTTGACGATTTTCGTCTGTTTTCGTTTAAAACGGGCCTCTTTCGATTTAACTGAAGACAGAGAAATTAGACATCGGACGTTTAGTTGTATATAAGATACTATTCTTTAGTACTTATTTGTATAAGAAATTGTTACTTATTACTTATTTGTATATTATTATTAGTATATTGTTGTTGTTGTTATTATTGTCATTATTATTGTTGTTGTTATTATTATTATTATTATTATTATTATTATTATTACTATTATTATTGTTATTATTATTACACTATTCTTAGAGAATAAATGTTAGCTGTAGAAATATTAAAAATACAAATATTAATTTCTATAGAAATCAAGGAACATATATATATATATTTACATTTATATATATATTATGTTATATATATATATATATATATATATATATATATATATATATATATATATCTGGAAATTAACAAATTTTCCGAGAATAGAATTTTCCCTAAATGAGTATTTATAGATAATTGGGAAATAAGAAATTCCCAAAGGTCCCGAGTTCCCTAAACACAGGGTTCAGAATTGTATTTCCTAAAAATAGAATATTTCCCAAAACCTAACCTGACCCCGAACTTGAGAAATATATATATATATCCAAGAAGAAAAACATTTCCCCCTGATTTGTGATTTTCACGACCATAATATATATATACATATATATGCATTTTGAATCGAATTACGTATATTTTTCTATGATAATCACATATATATATATGTTTCGGGTGCAGATTTTGGGAAATATTATACATGTGTATATCGCAGAAGATGGTTGAAAGGAGGTGGTTGGTTGGACGACCTTGCAAAAATCCACGAGAAGCAAAGAGAACGACCGATGGCGTTATGTTTGCACCGCGATAACGCCTTATCTGCCGCGGTTGATAACAATGTCAGCAACAGAGCGATGTGTACGCAACGATAAATTCGTTTTTTTTTTTTTCTTTTTTTCCTGACTCTCGTTGAAATCGCTATTCTTAGCGAATACGCGTTTTCGCGAGGACACGAAGACGACGCGAGCTTGGCTGGAAATGAAGCGCCGTCGTACGTTTCTGGGCCGCTTTGAAGGTTGAACTCGCGATGGAAAACTCTGATTTATGCACGCTCTGCCTAGATTTCACGCTCGTCGGTCATTCGTGGAAGCTTCGAAAAAAAGCTTCTTCCCCTCCCTTTGTACATAACGGCCTTTTATTTATCGAGTCCATGCTCGTTCCGCTGCTTCACCGCCGTCAAACGTTAACGACAGCCGTGCCTCGATTCAGGTATTAGGTCGCTCGATAAGTTTTATCGCGCCGTCATTTAGGTCGTTGGTTGAAAGTAGACCTGGATATATTTTTATTTCGAACCGGATGCACGGAACAATGACTTTTACGCGAGTCGCCTGGTTATTTTTATGGAGTAACGTGGCAGAACGAGTAGAATAAAAGCGGTGTTTCATTTTAGTGGATTGACACTGAATCGAACTTGAGTTTCGAGTAGTAACGGTATCATTGAAATAGTAATAGCTGTCAAAACTTCTTCCCAAGTTGTGGAATCGTAAAGTGGAGAATTTCAGATCTTTTTTTTTTTTTTTCGTGCGTCAACGGCGCAGGAAACTTACCCGAGAAACTGTCATTCGTGTAAATTCGGAACTGGATAACCCTGTCTCAAACTGTTGACTCGCACAACAGTTTTCGTTTTTTTAATTTTCCGTCAATCCGATATTTAACCCATTTGCGCTGATTGCGGACCATAACGAGTGACCGAAACAACAATTCGTTGCTTTCATTCAACTCGTCGGTATGACTAGTACAGTTAAATACATTTAAAACTGAGAAAATATTGCAATTTTGATGCAGTGATGATTCTTCTCAAGGGAAAATCGCTGTTCTTTTATCTTCACCTTGGAACTTAAGCATCCGCTTACATCGTCATTTTTCTAGCAAATAACAATTATCATTCTCGAGTAATTTACTTGACAATTCCTTTTTAAGAATCGAGCGGTGCGTTTGTCTAGCAAAAATCGAGAAATCGATGAGAAACAGCGTTGCACCAGTGTGGTTTCCAAGATGCAGATGTTTCTTTTTCGTAAGAAGAATCGTCTTCGAAACGTTAAACAAGAACTTCTCCCAGAACACTCGAGACACGAGACCCGAGAGTTTAAAGCCACACTCGAAGGCAGGAAGACAGGGCACTCGAAATTTTTCTTTTTTTTTTCTTTTTTTTTTTTTTTTGTGAAAGTCATCCTCGTACAGCTACACGCATGAGTGTACACGAGATGAATAGCGATCTGGTGTAATGTGGGCAAATGCATACGTAGTATGAAGCGGTTCATCTCGATGGAGAAACTATTCACCGTGTGTTTATTGTAGCAACGAAACCCAGTGCACGATCGGTTTATTTATGTGACAAGAGAGAGAAAGAGAGAGAGAGAGATGTCAGGGTGTGCGTCTAGCGTTTCCAAGTGGTATTTGCAATGCAAAACTCGATCGGCACGAAGGTCATTAATTATGCACTCCACGGTACGCAACAATAGAACTCGATGGTGTTTCGTGCTACGACACACACACACACACACACACACACACACACACACACACACACACACACACACACACACACACACACACACCTACTTTCTTCTCTCTCTACTGTCGTTTCCTCGTCGATAGGCTTAAAGCCAAATTAAAGTCGATACCACCATTCTTTCCCCGTGTTTCCGAGTGATTTTTTTTATTTATATTACATTTAGTACGCAATGCGAGCTCAAAGTTAGTCATAATTTACAAATTTACAAATTTCGTTGTAATCATTGTGACGAATTTATGACGAAGAATATTGGAAAAAAGCTTATTACTGTGAATTTCGCGCGTCTGTAATTTACAAACGTACGTGTGTCAAATAAATAGTGTTCGTTGCAACTTTTAATTCGGTCAAGTCAAATCGTTGTCCGTATCGACAAGTATATACCACAATTTTTATATGTTTCATTCTGTAAAGAGATTACGTTATATCGCAACGAACAGCGCGTTAATTTGAAATTCTCCCGTAAACTCCGAGTTGACGTGTTCAGCTGTTAATATCGCCCGTTATGGCACCGAGTTACAGCCGCGGGAGGAACGAAGCTTCTAATTGGAACGTATTATTTCTAAACGCACGATAAACCCGAACGCACTTCCTTGTGAATCACGCGGATTAATTAGCCAGCCGGGATTACGGTGGCGGTAATTGGTCGAGGTTACGCATTCTCGTCACGCTACCAGATGCGCCAGAGATTGAAAAAAAAAAAAATCATCGAGATACTGGTAAAACGAATGTACGTACGCCAAAACGTGCAAAGAAGAAAAAATCCCAAGTCTGAACGTTTTTAGAGTATCGTTTAGTTTCCAAGCGGAGAGTGGTCACTGAAAGACTGAATGATACAGAGCAAAAATAACTTTTACAAGCACATGTTTTTTTTTACATTTTTTATCATTTTATTTGGAAATATAATTAACTATAAACCTATAAATATTATAATATTATATAATATTAATATAATTATAAACTCTGTAACCTGCAAGAAAGGAAAATAAAAAAGATTGAAAATGAACGAGCTATGACTTTTTCAAACGCTTCAGTTTTTCAGTGGCCATCCTGTATAATGTTAACAGGGCATACGCGTATTATTATGGAAATGCGCGTATAGTTACAAAATGTCACTAGTTCAGATTCCATTAAATGATTTCTATCAAAGCCAAGGATTTTCTTCTTTATTAACGTGCGCGTACGTTTTTTAAAATTATGACAGTATCCTTTTCAATAAGGTATACAATATACCTCTCTTCAGAAGAAAGGGAAACACATTTCGTTGTAAGTTTTCTCTCCCGACTTTCACGAGACTCGCTGGACAAAACGGCTGATGTGTTCCTCTCTCGATTTTCTTCTTCTCCCGTCGAATGAATGGCATCTCGAGCGTGATTCATAGCGTGCATTCAATGGCGTAAACGTCGAATCCCTCCGTAGTTTGGCTGGCGAGTGGTCGGACCCCGACCACTTAATCCGCTGATGTATCGCACGTCGGTCACGCATGAAAGTAAAAAGCAACAACGGTTATCTAGATCGGGTGAAACTCGAACATCCATTTGTTCGAGTTCGTGTGTGTTGTGCAACGCGCCCAGTATGTGTACTGGCAGCGAAGGAAGTCGCAGAAATGAAAATGCACGAGGTTAGCCGCCGTGGTGGTCTCTCGGTCTTTGTTTCTGCGTTCGAGAGTAATGCCTCGCGTTTCCACGCGCCGGTGTTTCTTGCGCGGCCTCGTTTTTAAAACAATCGGAAAGTTCAGAAGAGCAGGTTGTAATACCTTGACGTGAGGTAATACAAATACCTCGAATTCTTGTCAAACGTATAAATGTTATAATTTAAACGTAATTTTCGTGATTTAATGTAACGTAATGTGATTTAATGTAATGTACAGATAATGAATTAAACGTGATGTGTGCAAAATTATGAAGTTTTGCCAGAAAGAATCTGTATTTATTATTCTTAATCAGTTTGACCGCTTGCGCTGGCAACCGATTACGGACCGTAACGAGTGACCAAACTGTACACAATAATTCCGTCGTTTTCTTTTTGTTTTGAGCTCGTTCGGTATGATATCACTGGATAGAAATGAATTGCGAAGTAAGAAATTTGCCATTTGCTGTGCCTGGGTTATACTTAAATATACTTAAAACTGAGGAAACGTTACAATTTCGGAACAAAAAATTCTCGACGTGCGTGGCACGTCATTCCCAGCGCGAGAGGTTAAAAAGAAAACCTGTATTTATCATTTACCTATATCTGCAACTTATATTTATTATTACCGGTATCGTTGGCAAATTATCGAGCAAGGGTATATTATTGCTATTTGCCATTTCTTATTATTCCAATCCCTTTTCATTCCAACCTTCGTAATTTCCGCAGCGAAAACGTTCCGTCGCAGGCATAATACCATTTTCAATTCTCGTTGGCTAATAGCCTTAACTGTCTCGATCGATCAGAGACAGAAAGAAAAAACAAAAGGAAAGAAATAGACAGACATGGTAAGCTCGTTAGACGAGAGAACGCCTCTCTTGCGACGAGGGAATCGAAGAAATTAAAGTGCACGCTTGCCTCGTTGCACGACACTAGAGAGAGAGAGAGAGAGAGAGAGACAGAGAGACAGAGAAAGAGCCTCTTTCCCGCTGAAAAGCACCGCTTCGAGTTCCACCTGACTTCCTCCTCGTCGTGTCTCCTCTACTCCGGTAGCGCAGAGCCCGCCTCTGTTCCTTCGTTGCGTTGGCTCGTCGCAAATTCGCTCTGTGCCCACGCCTTCTAATCCCGTGCGAAGTTAATTACCCCGAGCAGCTCTGATCCCGTGGCAACTCTTGTACTGTACTCCTCTCTGTAGTATGGAGCACCTTCTCGCATAAATCCTGCCTGTCTCGCCGCGTGAGCATGCGTGAACATCTCTTTGCGAGTACGTATCTGAACCGATGCATCAGTCGGTCTCTGCTCTCGATACAATTTCTGTATCGTCGCTAACGCAACGGCTAACGTTTATGCTAATTCAGACATGTAACACTGGCAACTACCGAAACGGTCAAAATCATCGATTCGATAATTTTTGTTTAGATATATTGCAACAGATGCAAAATAGTGTATTTTTTAGAGGTTTAAATGATTTTTTTTTATAAAATACACGAATAAAAGTTTATTCAATTTAATATCTCTGATGAAAATTCTATGCTTTAGTCCTTGGTAGTTCTAGTGTTAAAAGAATATTCGCAACGTTGCGCGTTGCTGTTGTAATTTTAATTTGCGAGTTGGAAAGAATCAATTAAGAGTTAGCTGGGCACAGTGCAATGGTAATTGTAGCATTTACAATATAATTACACGCATCATATTAAATTCATCGTGTTGAGTTAGATTGTGCATAACCATGTTATTAATGCGCAAGTCACTTTTTCTACATTTATTCTCGCAGAAATATAAATTTGCATACGAATCTACCTATTATGGCCGTGTAAACCGCCGCTTGAAGAGTCTTACGATATTTTCCATTCCTAGTGAAACTTCGACAATTATTATATATTATCGTGTTAACCTCTTGCGCTGGAATGTCGAGAATATTTTATCCCAAAATTGCAATACTTTCTCCAGTTTTAAGTATATTTAAGCATAACCCAGGCAAAACAGATAATAAATTTATTACTTCTCATGTAATTTCTATTCAGTGATATCATACCGACGAGTTCAAAAGAAGAAGAAACCGACGAATTATTGTACACGTATTTGGTCACTCGTTACGGTCCGCAATCAGTTGCCAGCGCGACGCGTACACTCCTTATCGCACGAACTGCCGCGACAGAACATTTCCCATCGCTCCAAATTTTCCATATGAGCGCGATAAATATCCGCAGTCTCCTCGTCAAATGTGTCCAACGTGAGTCAGAGCCTTGGGGGCTCCATGTGTCGCTGCCCGTAATTTTTCGTCGTACGAAACGTCCCTTTCGAATGAAATAGGTCGATGATTTCTGACAGAGAGAAGGAAACGGATGAAAGGGCGGGGAGCCCTTTTCTGGGGGGTGTTGTAGTCGAGGGCCAAAGAACGGTTCCTTTTCAGTTGCATCCTTTTGTGTCTGGCTCTGGTTTGAGCTTCTCTCTGTCCCCTAGGATCCTCATAATTGGGGAATAAATTCTGACGCAGGCAGGACGACATACCATCGGTCCGGAATGATCTCATTTCTCAGAGCACCGCTACGCACGAGAAAACAGCCGTCGACGAAGCATAGAATGCGAAAGAGAGAGAAAGAACGTGGCCTCGAACAGATAAACGCCTATATTTTCATATGTGCAAGGCGTTATTCGACCAGTAGATTGATTCACCTGCGCATAATTTCGTCAATGATTTCATCAATCGACCGGTCCGTTTTCGTTCTCTGGAAGGATTACCGGTTGGTTATTCAGAGTGCCGGTGAAATAAACTACTATGACGTCTGAGGTATCGATTCGATTAGAAAGCAAAATCGGAGAAAGGACGTGAATTTTGTAAAAACACACGTCGATCGCGAACGTGTTTCTTGATTGTTTCTTTAAACGTTCATAAAATTGTGTAAATATGCGCAGTCTGTAGCAACGATTGTCGATAGTACAAGACTTCCTACTTCTTCGTGCAATCAGCAGATTATAAATTCAAATTGGTTATTAGAAAACATGACGATAATCTGTTTTCGTAATTATCACGTACGTTGCTGCTTGTACTCGACGTTGCGAGGCACAGACGCTCGCGATAACATTGGAAGCGTTCATATCAGTTAAGAAGAGTCTTCTTAATCCAACTTTTAATTCGGAGCTCGAGCCACTTGAAGATAAAGAGTAATTTGTCGTGTAATAAACTCAAGAATCGTGGAAACGGTTTGTAAACGTGTTTTAATTAACGTGTTTTATAAATTTGAGTTCGTGGAATAGTTGAGTTCGTCAATCCAGTTGGTATCGAACCAACTTAACAAAATTTCGTTTTATTGCATTTCTAAGGAATTGCAATGTACAAAAACCATCGCAGTTCATAATTGAAACGCATTTTCGCAAAATCAATCGCAAATATGGCGATATTAACCTTTTGCCCCAAAATTGCAATATTTCCTCAGTTTCAAGTATATTATTTAAGTATAACCCAGGAAAAACAAATGATAAATTTATTACTTCTCAATAATTTCGATCCATAATCTCTATATATCATACCGACGAGTTCAAAAAGAAAAGCGACGAATTATCGTGTACGGTTCGGTCACTCGTTATGGTCCGCAATCGGTTGCCAGCGCAACTGGTTAAATACCTACCTCGTGAAAGGACGTTTGTCTGCAGCAGCCAACACACATAAAGACAAAGTGCAAAAAATACAAAATAAATTCCTGCGAATCGTCTTGGACAAACCATACAAACTTTGACACCCCCATCAAAACCTTGTGCTCAATAGCAAACATCCCTACAATCAATGAGTACATAAAAAAATCTCTTGCCAATTCATACGAAAATCACCCAAACCCACTCGTTAGGAACATCAGAAACTACGAGACGGCAAACGTACCTTTAAAAATTAAAACAAGACTACCAAAGCATGCACTAGATTAATAAGACACACAGCAACTCTCCACGCCACTTTCATTTTTCATAAACTGCAGATTTTGTTTGAAAATTTTCTCCTGTAACCCCGCATGCACAGCAATACGCATTAGAACAAACCGTACAAAGGAAAAAAACCAACACCTAAACTAATTATTATAAATGCAGATTACAGGGCTTCAGGGAAACCCCAGGGACTGCACGTATAAGAAACAACCAGCAAATAAATAAAAAATAAATAAAAAAAAAAGGCCGTTTGTCTAAAGGTCTCTACTCCATTTGAGAGTAAAACTGTCGCAAGTTGCTCTCGGGAGTATTTTTCGCAAGTGGATACTGCTTCGTGAGAATTACTGTCTAAGAGCGTCGCTCAGCTGTTTGAGAGTAAGAAATGGAGAATACTCTCGCGAGAAACTCTCAAACGGAGAAGTATCTTAACGATAAAACTGCCAAAGGCGAGGAGACAGGAATTCGAAAATTGCGGGATTGTCTGTTATCGTCGTTCTTGCTGCTGTCGTCGAGGGTGGAGGGGGAGGGGGCGCACTCTGTTTCCCGAGCGTTAGCTTTCAATTCGACGGAGCGGAACGCGGTTAACTCGCGGAGTCCGCGGGGGAGAGACAGAAATGCGAATAGTCAGCAAGTCGCTCGCACCCGTCTGCTGACCGGGCACGTACATAGGAAACCTGGAGAGTAGTTTCTCCGCAGCGTCGTCAGCAACTTGCTATCGGGTGGCCTCTCTTATAGTCGTTTGACGTAGCTCGTCTGAAATTTAATGCGCCGCCTGCGATTCTGGCAAATATGTTTCTCGCGCCTGTCAGCCAACTTCCTTCCCTCCTGAGAACGTATCTACGTTCCTATTCAAATCGAATTCCCGTTTAATTAATCTTTCTTCGCTCATTCATCGCTCGTAGCCAACGTCTTTTTATTGTTTTCGTAGTCTTCGTAGTTCTGTTTTTCACCTACCAATTGGAAAATTTTTACTTTATTATCTTTCATTATTATTTTTGTTATTAATAAAACTGTTCGTCTGGAGAAGTTCGAAATTTCGACGTCTCAAAATAATTCTTTCGTACGTGTTTTGCTGACCTACATGAGAGGTTCGATTTACGTCATTTGTAATCGATTCACAGCGATGAGGCGTTAATTGTACGAGCACGCAGAACTCCAAGGTACGAAATACCAGCCAACCTAATGCTTAATTCAACCGGCGTTTCGCCAACTTTTCTTCGAATCTCTTCCTCGTTCTTAGCTTCTTCTGCACATTTCGATTCCGCGAAAGTTTCTTTTAACATTCTCCTCCGTCAGCTCCCTATCTTCTTTCCCCTTATTCCGAATATCGTTGGAAGTTCCAGTAACGGAGTTACGAACGAAATTCCCTAGATTCTTAATAGACGATTCACGCGATTGTTATCTCATACGTCTCTTCTTAGCTTGTTAATTATGCGGCTGAAATTCAAAGATGATGAGTATATTCGTAAAATATAATTAATATGTCAAAATTCGTGGAAATATATATATGTTCGATATCGTGGAAGATCTAGGACAGAGGTTAGGCGAAAATTCCCACAAAATTCCCTGGATTCTTAATTGGTCGATTCACGTGATCGTTATCACGCGCGTGGTTTCTCAAACAACATGAATCAACCGCGTAACTGTGCCGAAAGATTACTGTACGTGTCGCGTTATCGTATTGTCGAGTGTTTGACTATAGGTGTAAAAAGATCTACACGACTCGGGTTCCCTCTCCCTTATCTCCTATCATCTCACCAGCTATCTGTTTGCTAGAAATATAAATACATTTCTCAGCTCTCCGTCTATCGCGATAAGATAGCGAAACGCTATGTTATTCGCGAACAGCCCATGGAATGGCTTCGAATTTAACGCTGACACTCTCTTCCACGAGTCTCTTGCTATCGTCTTTTTCTTCTTTTTCCTTTTTAATTTATTTCGTGCCTTTCGGACAAAATTCATTGTGAGTTCAAGTTGAAATTTTGAAACGTGAAATTGTAACGTAATACAATTGTTTAGTCAGTTGGTTTTGATATTGAACATTAAAGTGATGTCGTTGGGTTGTTGAAGAAATGTGTGTCAAATTATCGAAGCGTAGAGTACGCAGAGATTTCATTTTGTATTTTATATTCGCCGGTTGGCAAGGAAATTCAATGAAGTTAGAGATTTCAAGATTGAACGACACAGCCTTAAATTGTTACGATCTCCGGTTGAGAGTTAAATTAAAATCTCTTCCCTCAGACCCTCTGTGTTCCTCGAGTCGATCTATTCTTTTTTCTATCCTTTGGCAAATGAAATTCGCTTTTAAGTATCCTCTTGAAAAGTGAAATTTGGATCTCTTTGCCTTTGACCTTGGATCTTCTCCGTCGTGACTTTTCAACAGCGTTCTTCAACTTGCTCTGCCATTTATTTTTCAAGATTTATTTTTCCTAAAGAAGTTCCTCGCGACCAGTTTCAAATTTGAAAATTGAAATTTACAACGTAATATCGACGTGTCGTTTTGAAAGAATGATTTTGGTCACGCATTCGATTTAGATCTGATTTATCCGAGTGTTTGCAACAGAACTGTCCGATAATATTCTGTTGTTGCTATCTTATCGCAATTTTTTTTTTCTTTTTTGTGGAAATGTTTTCTCGATTGATAACAGGCTCATGTTGTAAAATGGATCTATATATTTTTGGTCGAGTCGAGTCATTGCTTTTGTCATTGCATGTGTTTCGTCGTTCAATAATTCCCGTTGGAGAATCTGTCGTATTGTTATCGATATCTCGTCGTTCGTTAATCTGAAATCTCATTTATGTAGATGAACACGTGACGTCGCGGTGATTAGAGTGATTAAAAATAATCGGATAAATAATTCATCTACCGAAAAATTTTCAAGAGCATGAATGACTTGGGTATGTAATAACATTCGAATATAATATTTTTGTAAAAATTAAGTATTATGATGTATAGTGATCCAGTGTCCATCTTCAAGACAAAACATGTAGAATTTACTTGACGCTTAATTTGTCAAAGTAGCAATTAAAAAACTAGAAAGATTGAAATATCTATATAATAATATGTAAATTATAATAATATATATTATATTAATATATAAAGTATTTATGGATAATTGGAAGTCGCAATATGTACAAAAAAAAAAGGTATGAAACATCTAAAATGGAGTCCAATGTTCAAGTTTTGTTCAGTCATAAAAAATAAAATGTAAAAACATGGTAGCGTAATAATCGTAAAGTCGGAGCCAAAGAAATTTCAAGTTGGTCTATATTCATTCGCGCAAAATATAAATATCGTAATATAGATATAACAAATCCATTTCAGCAAGAATGATGCAACGCATTAAAAAAAAAAAAAAAAAAAAAAAAAAAAAATAAAAAAATGAAAAGAGAAGCACGAGAAAAGGAAAAAAAAAGATAAAAACGATAAAAAACGGGAGGCCGCG